>NC_057803.1:648341253-648342102 GCF_018294505.1 Triticum aestivum | reverse complement strand
TTGATCGAATCCTCGACATAGTGGTTCATCCGATGACAACATCGAGGAGCATGTGGGAGCCATCATGGGTATCCAGATCCCGCTGATGGTTATTGACTAAGAGAGTCTCGGTCATGTCTGCATGTCTCCCGAACCCGTAGGGTCTACACACTTAAGGTTCAGTTACGCTAGGGTTATAGGGATATGTATATGCAGTAACCCGAATGTTGTTCGGAGTCCCGGATGAGATCCCGGACGTCACGAGGAGTTCCGGAATGGTCCGGAGGTAAAGATTTATATATGGGAAGTCCTGTTTCGGGCATCGGGACAAGTTTCGGGGTTATCGGTATTGTACCGGGACCACCGGAAGGGTCCCGGGGTCCACCGGGTGGGTCCACCTGTCCCGGGGGGCCACATGGGCTGTAAGGGGGTGCGCCTTGGCCTAATGGGCCAAGGGCACCAGCCCCACATAGGCCCATGCGCCTAGGGTTCAAGGGGGCAAGAGTCCTAGGAGGGTAAGGCACCTCCTAGGTGCCTTGGGGGGGGGGGGAAACCCCCTTGGCCGCCGCACCCCCTAGGAGATTTGATCTCCTAGGGCCGGCCACCCCCCCTTGGCACCCCTATATATAGTGGGGGGAGAGGAGGGACTTCATACCTGAACGCCCTGGCCTTTGGTTGCCTCCTTCTCCCTCCCCAACACCTCCTCCACCTCCATAGTGCTTAGCGAAGCTCTGCCGGAGTACTGCAGCTCCACCAACACCACGCCGTCATGCTGCTGCTGGTGCCATCTCCCTCAACCTCTCCTCCCTTCCTTGCTGGATCAAGAAGGAGGAGACGTGGCTGTTCCGTACGTGTGTTGAACGCGGAGGT
>NC_057803.1:648292703-648341243 GCF_018294505.1 Triticum aestivum | reverse complement strand
CTAGGAGATTGGATCTCCTAGGGCCGGCCACCCCCCCTTGGCACCCCTATATATAGTGGGGGAGAGGAGGGACTTCATACCTTGAGTCCTTGGCCTTTGGTTGCCTCCTTCTCCCTCCCCAACACCTTCCCCACCTCCTTATTGCTTAGCGAAGCTCTGCCGGAGTACTGCAGCTCCATCAACACCACGCCGTCGTGCTGCTGCTGGTGCCATCTCCCTCAACCTCTCCTCCCTCCCTTGCTGGATCAAGAAGGAGGAGACGTGGCTGTTCCGTACATGTGTTGAACGCGGAGGTGCCGTCCGTTCGGTGCTAGAATCTCCGGTGATTCGAATCACGTCGTGTTCGACTACATCATCCCCGTTCTTTGAACGCTTCCGCTCGCGATCTACAAAGGTATGTAGATGCATCTAATCACTCGTTGCTAGATGAACTCCTAGATGATCTTGGTGAAACGAATAGGAATTTTTTTTGTTTTCTGCAACGTTCCCCAACAGTGGCATCATGAGCTAGGTCTATGCGTAGTTCTTCTTGCACGAGTAGAACACAATTGGTTGTGGGCGTAGATTTGTCAACTTTCTTGCCGCTACTAGTCTTATCTTGCTTCAGCGGTATTGTGGGATGAAGCGGCCCGGACCAACCTTACACGTACGCTTACGTGAGACCGGTTCCACCGACTAACATGCACAAGTTGCATAAGGTGGCTCGCGGGTGTCTGTCTCTCCCACTTTAGTTGAAGCGGATTCGATGAAAAGGGTCCTTATGAAGGGTAAATAGAAGTTGACAAATCACGTTGTGGTTTCACGTAGGTAAGAAAACGTTCTTGCTAGAACCCTACTTCAGCCACGTAAAACTTGCAAACAACAATTAGAGGACGTCTAACTTGTTTTTGCAGCAAGTGCTTTGTGATATGATATGGCCAAAGTTGTGATGAATGATGAATGATCTATATGTCATGTATGAGATGTTCATGCTATTGTAATAGGAATCACGACTTGCATGTCGATGAGTATGACAACCGGCAGGAGCCATAGGAGTTGTCTTTATTTTTTGTATGACCTGCGTGTCATTAAAGAACGCCATGTAAACTACTTTACTTTATTACTAAACGCGTTAGTCATAGAAGTAGAAGTAGTCGTTGGCGTGACAACTTCATGAAGACACGATGATGGAGATCATGATGATGGAGATCATGGTGTCGTGCCGGTGACAAGATGATCATGGAGCCCCGAAGATGAAGATCAAAGGAGCTATATGATATTGGCCATATCATGTCACTACTTTATATAATTGCATGTGATGTTTATTATGTTTTATGCATCTTGTTTACTTAGAACGACGGTAGTAAATAAGATGATCCCTTACAAAAATTTCAAGAAGTGTTCTCCCCTAACTGTGCACCGTTGCTACAGTTCGTCGTTTCGAAGCACCACGTGATGATCGGGTGTGATAGATTCTTACGTTCACATACAACGGGTGTAAGACAGTTTTACACAGCGAAAACACTTAGGGTTAACTTGACGAGCCTAGCATGTACAGACATGGCCTCGGAACACGGAGACCGAAAGGTCGAACACGAGTCGTATGGAAGATACGATCTACATGAGAATGTTCACCGACGATGACTAGTCCGTCTCACGTGATGATCGGACACGGCCTAGTCGACTCGGATCGTGTAACACTTAGATGACCAAAGGGATGTCAAATCTGAGTGGGAGTTCATTATAATTTGATTAGATGAACTTAATTATCATGAACTTAGTCTAAATTTTTACAATATGTCTTGTAGATCAAATGGCCAACGTAGTCCTCAACTTCAACGCGTTCCTAGAGAAAACCAAGCTGAAAGACGATGGCAGCAACTATACGGACTGGGTCCGGAACCTGAGGATCATCCTCATAGCTGCCAAGAATGATTATGTCCTACAAGCACCGCTTGGTGACGCACCCGTTCTCCCTGCGGAACAAGACGTTATGAATGCTTGGCAGGCACGTTTCGATGACTACTCCCTCGTTCAGTGCAGCATGCTTTACAGCCTAGAGCCGGGGCTCCAAAAGCGTTTTGAGAGACATGGAGCATATGAGATGTTCGAAGAGCTGAAAATGGTTTTCCAAGCTCATGCCCGGGTCGAGAGATATGAAGTCTCTGACAAATTCTTCAGCTGTAAGATGGAGGAAAACAGTTCTGTCAGTGAGCACATACTCACTATGTCTGGGTTGCATAACCGCTTGACTCAGCTGGGAGTTAATCTCCCGGATGATGCGGTCATTGACAGAATCCTCCAGTCGCTTCCACCGAGCTACAAGAGCTTTGTGATGAACTTCAATATGCAGGGTATGGAAAAGACCATTCCTGAAGTATTTGCTATGCTGAAATCAGCAGAGGTAGAAGTCAGAAAGGAACATCAAGTGTTGATGGTCAATAAAACCACTAAGTTCAAGAAGGGCAAGGGTAAAAAGAACTTCAAGAAGGACGGCAAGGTAGTTGCCGCGCCCAGCAAGCAAGCTGCCGGGAAGAAGCCAAAGAATGGACCCAAGCCCGAGACTGAGTGTTTTTATTGCAAGGAAAGTGGTCACTGGAAGCGGAACTGCCCCAAATACTTAGCGGACAAGAAGGCCGGCAAAACCAAAGGTATATTTGATATACATGTAATTGATGTGTACCTTACCAGTAATCGTAGTAACTCCTGGGTATTTGATACCGGTGCCGTTGCTCATATTTGTAACACACAACAGGAGCTGCGGAATAAACGGAGACTGGCGAAGGACGAGGTGACGATGCGCGTCGGGAATGGTTCCAAGGTCGATGTGATCGCCGTCGGCACGCAACCTCTACATTTACCTACGGGATTAGTTTTGAACCTCAATAATTGTTATTTTGTGCCAAGTTTGAGCATGAACATTGTATCAGGATCTCGTTTAATTCGAGATGGCTACTCATTTAAATCCGAGAATAATGGTTGTTCTATTTATATGAGAGATATGTTTTATGGTCATGCTCCGATGGTGAATGGTTTATTCTTTATGAATCTCGAGCGTAATGCTACACATATTCATAGTGTAAGTACCAAAAGATGTAAGATTGATAGTGATAGTCCCACATACTTGTGGCACTGCCGCCTCGGTCACATAGGTGTCAAACGCATGAAGAAGCTCCATGCTGATGGACTCTTAGAGTCTCTTGATTACGAATCATTTGACACGTGCGAACCATGCCTCATGGGTAAAATGACCAAGACTCCATTCTCAGGAACAATGGAGAGAGCAACCAACTTATTGGAAATCATACATACTGATGTGTGCGGTGCAATGAGTGTTGAGGCTCGCGGTGGCTATCGTTATGTTCTCACCCTCACTGATGACTTGAGTAGATATGGGTATGTCTACTTAATGAAACACAAGTCTGAGACCTTTGAAAAGTTCAAGGAATTTCAGAGTGAAGTTGAGAATCAACGTGACAGGAAAATCAAGTTTCTACGATCAGATCGTGGAGGAGAATACTTGAGTCACGAGTTTGGTACACACTTAAGAAAATGTGGAATAGTTTCACAACTCACGCCGCCTGGAACACCTCAGCGTAATGGTGTGTCCGAACGTCGTAATCGCACTCTATTAGATATGGTGCGATCTATGATGTCTCTTGCCGATTTACCACTATCTTTTTGGGGCTATGCTTTAGAGACTGCCGCATTCACTTTAAATAGGGCCCCGTCGAAATCCGTTGAGACGACACCGTATGAATTATGGTTTGGGAAGAAACCTAAGCTGTCATTTCTAAAAGTTTGGGGATGCGATGCTTATGTCAGGAAACTTCAACCTGAAAAGCTCGAACCCAAATCGGAAAAATGCGTCTTTATAGGATACCCTAAAGAAACTGTTGGGTATATCTTCTACCTCAGATCCGAAGGCAAGATCTTTGTTGCCAAGAATGGGTCCTTTCTGGAGAAAGAGTTTCTCTCGAAAGAAGTAAGTGGGAGGAAAGTAGAGCTTGATGAAGTATTACCTCTTGAACCGGAAAATGGCGCAACTCAAGAAAATGTTCCTGAGGTGCCTGCACCGACTAGAGAGGAAGTTAATGATAATGATCAAGATACTTCTGATCAAGCTCCTACTGAAATTCGAAGGTCCACGAGGACACGTTCCGCACCAGAGTGGTACGGCAACCCTGTCTTGGAAATCATGTTGTTAGACAACGGTGAACCTTCGAACTATGAAGAAGCGATGGCGGGTCCGGATTCCGACAAATGGCTAGAAGCCATGAAATCCGAGATAGGATCCATGTATGAAAACGAAGTATGGACTTTGACTGACTTGCCCGTAGAACGGCGAGCCATAGAAAATAAATGGATCTTTAAGAAGAAGACAGACGCGGATGGTAATGTAACCATCTATAAAGCTCGGCTTGTCGCTAAGGGTTATCGACAAGTTCAAGGGGTTGACTACGATGAGACTTTCTCACCGGTAGCGAAGCTGAAGTCCGTCCGAATCATGTTAGCAATTGCCGCATTTTATGATTATGAAATTTGGCAAATGGACGTCAAAACGGCATTCCTTAATGGTTTCCTTAAGGAAGAATTGTATATGATGCAGCCGGAAGGTTTTGTCGATCCTAAAAATGCTGACAAGGTGTGCAAGCTCCAACGCTCGATTTATGGGCTGGTGCAAGCATCTCGGAGTTGGAACATTCGTTTTGATGAGATGATCAAAGCGTTTGGGTTTACACAAACTTATGGAGAAGCCTGTGTTTACAAGAAAGTGAGTGGGAGCTCTATAGCATTTCTCATACTATATGTAGATGACATACTTTTGATGGGAAATGATATAGAACTTTTGGACAGCATTAAGGCCTACTTGAATAAGAGTTTTTCAATGAAGGACCTTGGAGAAGCTGCTTATATATTAGGCATCAAGATCTATAGGGATAGATCAAGACGCCTCATAGGTCTTTCACAAAGCACATATCTTGATAAGATTTTGAAGAAGTTCAAAATGGATCAGTCCAAGAAAGGGTTCTTGCCTGTTTTGCAAGGTGTGAAATTGAGCTCAGCTCAATGTCCGACCACGGCAGCAGAGATAGAAGAGATGAGTGTCATCCCCTATGCCTCAGCCATAGGTTCTATTATGTATGCCATGCTGTGTACCAGACCTGATGTAAACCTTGCCGTAAGTTTGGTAGGAAGGTACCAAAGTAATCCCGGCAAGGAACACTGGACAGCGGTCAAGAATATCCTGAAGTACCTGAAAAGGACTAAGGGAATGTTTCTCGTTTATGGAGGTGACGAAGATCTCGTCGTAAAAGGTTACGTCGACGCTAGCTTCGACACAGATCTGGATGACTCTAAGTCACAAACCGGATACGTGTATATTTTGAATGGTGGGGCAGTAAGCTGGTGCAGTTGCAAGCAGAGCGTCGTGGCGGGATCTACATGTGAAGCGGAGTACATGGCAGCCTCGGAGGCAGCACATGAAGCAATATGGGTGAAGGAGTTCATCACCGACCTAGGAGTCATACCCAATGCGTCGGGGCCGATCAAGCTCTTCTGTGACAACACTGGAGCTATTGCACTTGCCAAGGAGCCCAGGTTTCACAAGAAGACAAGGCACATCAAGCGTCGCTTCAACTCCATCCGTGAAAATGTTCAAGATGGAGACATAGAGATTTGTAAAGTACATACGGACCTGAATGTAGCAGATCCGTTGACTAAACCTCTCCCAAGAGCAAAACATGATCAACACCAGAATTCCATGGGTGTTCGATTCATCACAATGTAACTAGATTATTGACTCTAGTGCAAGTGGGAGACTGTTGGAAATATGCCCTAGAGGCAATAATAAAAGCATTATTATTATATTTCTTTGTTCATGATAATCGTCTTTATTCATGCTATAATTGTGTTATCCGGAAATCGTAATACATGTGTGAATAACAGCACCAACATGTCCCTAGTAAGCCTCTAGTTGACTAGCTCGTTGATCAATAGATAGTCATGGTTTCCTGGCTATGGACATTGGATGTCATTGATAACGGGATCACATCATTAGGATAATGATGTGATGGACAAGACCCAATCCTAAACATAGCACAAGATCGTATAGTTCGTTTGCTAGAGTTTTTGCAATGTCAAAGTATCTCTTCCTTCGACCATGAGATCGTATAACTCCTGGATACCGTAGGAGTGCTTTGGGTGTATCAAACGTCACAACGTAACTGGGTGACTATAAAGGTGCACTACAGGTATCTCCGAAAGTATCTATTGTTTTATATGGATCGAGACTGGGATTTGTCACTCCGTATGACGGAGAGATATCACTGGGCCCACTCAGTAATGCATCATCATAATGAGCTCAAAGTGACCAAGTGTTTGGTCACGGGATCATGCATTACGGTACGAGTAAAGTGACTTGCCGGTAATAAGATTGAACGAGGTATTGGGATACCGACGATCGAATCTCGGGCAAGTAACATATCGATTGACAAAGGGAATTGCATACGGGGTTGATTAAATCCTCGACATCGTGGTTCATCCGATGAGATCATCGTGGAGCATGTGGGAGCCAACATGGGTATCCAGATCCCGCTGTTGGTTATTGACCGGAGAGCGATCTCGGTCATGTCTACATGTCTCCCGAACCCGTAGGGTCTACACACTTAAGGTTCAGTTACGCTAGGGTTGTAGGGATATGTATATGCAGTAACCCGAATGTTGTTCGGAGTCCCGGATGAGATCCCGGACGTCACGAGGAGTTCCGGAATGGTCCGGAGGTAAAGATTTATATATGGGAAGTCCTGTTTCGGGCTTCGGGACAAGTTTCGGGGTTATCGGTATTGTACCGGGACCACCGGAGGGGTCCCGGGGGCCCACCGGGTGGGGCCACCCATCCCCGGGGGCCACATGGGCTGTAGGGGGTGCGCCTTGGCCTGCTTGGGCCAAGGGCACCAGCCCCACATAGGCCCATGCGCCTAGGGTTCAAGGGGGCAAGAGTCCTAGGAGGGTAAGGCACCTCCTAGGTGCCTTGGGGGGGAGGGAAACCCCCCCTTGGCCGCCGCACCCCCTAGGAGATTGGATCTCCTAGGGCCGGCCACCCCCCCTTGGCACCCCTATATATAGTGGGGGAGAGGAGGGACTTCATACCTTGAGTCCTTGGCCTTTGGTTGCCTCCTTCTCCCTCCCCAACACCTTCCCCACCTCCTTATTGCTTAGCGAAGCTCTGCCGGAGTACTGCGGCTCCATCAACACCACGCCGTCGTGCTGCTGCTGGTGCCATCTCCCTCAACCTCTCCTCCCTCCCTTGCTGGATCAAGAAGGAGGAGACGTGGCTGTTCCGTACGTGTGTTGAACGCGGAGGTGCCGTCCGTTCGGTGCTAGAATCTCCGGTGATTCGAATCACGTCGTGTTCGACTACATCATCCCCGTTCTTTGAACGCTTCCGCTCGCGATCTACAAAGGTATGTAGATGCATCTAATCACTCGTTGCTAGATGAACTCCTAGATGATCTTGGTGAAACGAGTAGGAAATTTTTTTGTTTTCTGCAACGTTCCCCAACAAATCGAACAACCATTATTCTCAGACTTAAATGAGTAGCCATCTCGTATTAAACGAGATCCAGATACAATGTTCATGCTCAAACTTGGCACTAAATAACAATTATTAAGGTTCAAAACTAATCCCGTAGGTAAATGTAGAGGCAGCGTGCCGACGGCGATCACATCGACTCTGGAACCATTCCCGACGCGCATCGTCACCTCGTCCTTCGCCAGTCTCCGTTTATTCCGCAGCTCCTGCTGTGAGTTACAAATATGAGCAACGGCACCGGTATCAAATACCCAGGAGTTACTACGAGTACTGGTAAGGTACACATCAATCACATGTATATCAAATATACCTTTGGTGTTGTCGGCCTTCTTATCCGCTAAGTATTTGGGGCAGTTCCACTTCCAGTGACCCTTCCCCTTGCAATAAAAGCACTCAGTCTCAGGCTTGGGTCCATTCTTTGACTTCTTCCCGGTAACTGGCTTACCAGGCGCGGCAACATCTTTGCCGTCCTTCTTGAAGTTCTTCTTACCCTTGCCCTTCTTGAACTTAGTGGTCTTATTGACCATCAACACTTGATGTTCTTTCTTGATTTCAGCCTCTGCTGACTTCAGCATCGAGAACACTTCAGGAATGGTCTTTTCCATCCCCTGCTTGTTGTAGTTCATCACAAAGCTCTTGTAGCTTGGTGGGAGCGACTGGAGGATTCTGTCAATGACCGCCTCATCTGGGAGGTTAATGTTCAGCTGGGTCATACGGTTGTGCAATCCAGATATCTTCAGGATGTGCTCACTGACAGAACTGTTTTCCTCCATCTTACAACTATAGAACTTGTCAGAGACATCATATCTCTCGACCCGGGCATGAGCTTGAAAAACTAGTTTCAGCTCTTCGAACATCTCATATGCTCCGTGGTGCTCAAAACGCTTTTGGAGCCCCGGTTCTAAGCTGTAAAGCATGCCGCACTGAACGAGGGAGTAATCATCAGCACGAGACTGCCAAGCATTCATAATGTCTTGGTTCTCTGGGACGGGAGCGTCACCTAGCGGTCCTTCTAGGACATATTGTTTCCTGGCAGCTATGAGGATGATCCTCAGGTTCCGGACCCAGTCCGTATAGTTGCTGTCATCATCTTTCAGCTTGGTTTTCTCTAGGAACGCGTTGAAGTTCATGTTGACATTAGCGTTGGCCATTGATCTACAAGACATATTTGCAAAGGTTTTAGACTAAGTTCATGATAATAAAGTTCTAATCAAATTATGAACTCCCACTTAGATTAGACATCCCTCTAGTCATCTAAGTGTTACACGATCCGAGTCGACTACCCCGTGTCCGATCATCACGTGAGACGGACTAGTCATCGTCGGTGAACATTCTCATGTTGATCGTATCTTCCATACGACTCGTGTTCGACCTTTCGGTCTCCGTGTTCCGAGGCCATGTCTGCACATGCTAGGCTCGTCAAGTTAACCCTAAATGTTTTCGCTGTGTAAAACTGTCTTACACCCGTTGTATGTGAACGTAAGAATCCATCACACCCGATCATCACGTGGTGCTTAGAAGCGACGAACTGTAGCAACGGTGCACAGTTAGGGGAGAACACTTCTTGAAATTTTTGTAAGGGATCATCTTATTTACTACCGTCGTCCTAAGTAAACAAGATGCATAAACATAATAAACATCACATGCAATTATATAGTTGTGACATGATATGGCCAATATCATATAGCTCCATTGATCTTCATCTTCGGGGCTCCATGATCATCTTGTCACCGGCTTGACACCATGATCTCCATCATCATGATCTCCATCATCGTGTCTTCATGAAGTTGTCACGCCAACGACTACTTCTACTTCTATGACTAACGTTTAGCAATAAAGTAAAGTAGTTTACATGGCGTTATTCAATGACACGCAGGTCATACAAAAAAAAATAAAGACAACTCCTATGGCTCCTGCCGGTTGTCATACTCATCGACATGCAAGTCGTGAATCCTATTACAAAGAACATGATCTCATACATCACAATTCATCATTCATCACAACTTCTGGCCATATCACATCACATGATCAATCGCTGCAAAAACAAGTTAGACGTCCTCTAATTGTTGTTGCATCTTTTACGTGGCTGCAATTGGGTTCTAGCAAGAACGTTTTCTTACCTACGAATCACCACAACGTGATTTTGTCAACTTCTATTTACCCTTCATAAGGGCCCTGTTCATCGATTCCGCCCCAACTAAAGTGGGAGAGACAGACACCCGGCAGCCACCTTATGCAACTAGTGCATGTCAGTCGGTGGAACCGGTCTCACGTAAGCGTACGTGTAAGGTTGGTCCGGGCCGCTTCATCCCACAATACCGTTGAGCAAGAAAAGACTAGTAGAGGCAAGTAAGATGACAAAATCCACGCCCACAATAAAATTGTGTTCTACTCGTGCAAAGAGAACTACGCATAGACCTAGCTCATGATGCCACTGTTGGGGAACGTTGCAGAAAATTAAAAATTTTTCCTACGATTTCACCAAGATCCATCTATGAGTTCATCTAAGCAACGAGTCAAGGGAGAGAGTTTGCATCTACATACCACTTGTAGATCGCGTGCGGAAGCTTGCAAGGTGATGATGTAGTCGTACTCGACGTGATTCGAATCACCGATGACCAAGTGCTGAACGGACAGCACCTCCGCGTTCAACACACGTACGGGACGGGAGACGTCTCCTCCTTCTTGATCCAGCAAGAGGGAAGGAGAGGTTGAGGAAGACAGCTCCACCGGCAGCACGACGGCGTGGTGATGGTGGAGAGGCAGTACTCCGACAGGGCTTCGCCAAGCACACAACGGAGGAGGAGAGGTGTTGGGGAAGAGAGGGCTGCGCCTTGGAGGGTGGTGCGGCTGCCCTCACCTCACCCCTCTATTTATAGGGGGAAGGGAGAAGGGGGCCGGCCCCCTAGAACCCATCTAGGGGGGGGTGCGGCGGCCTAGGGGAGAGGGGAGAGGGTGGCTTGCCCCCCAAGCCAAAGGGGGCGCCCCCTCTAGGGTTCCCCCCTCAACCCTAGGCGCATGGGCCCAAGGGAGGGGTTGCGGCCAGCCCACCAGTGGCTGGCTCCCTGCCCCACGCAGCCCATGTGCCCCCCCGGGAGGGGTGGCCCCTCCCGGTGGACCTCCGGAACCCTTCCGGTGGCCCCGGTACAATACCGGTATGACCCCGAAACTTCCCGGTGTCCGTTTGACAACTTCCCATATATAAATCTTTACCTCCGGACCCTTCCGGATCTCCTCGTGACATCCAGGATCCCATCCGGGACTCCGAACAACATTCGGTAGTCACATACTAGTCTTCCTAATAACCCTAGCGTCACCGAACCTTAAGTGTGTAGACCCTACAGGTTCGGGAGACATGCAGACATGACCGAGACGCTCTCAGTCAATAACCAACAGCGGGATCTGGATACCCATGATGGCTCCCACATGCTCCTCGATGTTGTCATCGGATGAACCACGATGTCGAGGATTCGATCAAACCCTGTATGCAATTCCCTTTGTCAATCGGTACGTTACTTGCCCGAGACTCGATCGTCGGTATCCCAATACCTTGTTCAGTCTCGTTACCGGCAAGTCACTTTACTCGTACCGTAATGCATGATCCCGTGTCCAACACCTTGGTCACATTGAGCTCATTATGATGATGCATTACCGAGTGGTCCCAGAGATACCTCTCCGTCATATGGAGTGACAAATCCCAGTCTCGATCCGTGTCAACCCAACAGCTACTTTCGGAGATACCTGTAATGCACCTTTATAGTCACCCAGTTACGTTGTGATGTTTGATACACCCAAGGCACTCTTACGGTATCCGGGAGTTACACGGTCTCATGGTCGAAGGAAGAGATACTTGACACTGGCAAAGCTCTAGCAAAACGAACTACACGATCTTTTATGCTATGCTTAGGATTGGGTCTTGTCCATCACATCATTCTCCTAATGATGTGATCCCGTTATCAACGACATCCAATGTCCATAGTCAGGAAACCATGACTATCTGTTGATCACAACGAGCTAGTCAACTAGAGGCTCACTAGGGACATATTGTGGTCTAAGTATTCACACGTGTATTACGATTTCCGGATAATACAGTTATAGCATGAATAAAAGACATTTATCATGAACATTGAAATATAATAATACTTTTATTATTGCCTCTAGGGCATATTTCCAACACTACGAGTACTGGTAAGGTACACATCAATTACATGTATATCAAATATACCTTTAGTGTTGCCGGCCTTCTTATCCGCTAAGTATTTGGGGCAGTTCCGCTTCCAGTGACCCTTCCCCTTGCAATAAAAGCACTCAGTCTCAGGCTTGGGTCCATTCTTTGACTTCTTCCGGGCAACTGGCTTACCGGGCGCGGCAACATCTTTGCCGTCCTTCTTGAAGTTCTTCTTACCCTTGCCCTTCTTGAACTTAGTGGTCTTATTGAACATCCACACTTGATGTTCTTTCTTGATTTCAACCTCTGCCGACTTCAGCATTGAAAATACTTCAGGAATGGTCTTCACCATCCCCTGCATATTATAGTTCATCACAAAGCTCTTGTAGCTTGATGGGAGCGACTGAAGGATTCTGTCAATGACCGCCTCATCCGGGAGGTTAATGTCCAGCTGGGACAGGCGGCTGTGCAACCCAGACATTTTGAGTATATGCTCACTGACAGAACTGTTTTCCTCCATCTTACAACTATAGAACTTGTCGGAGACTTCATATCTCTCGACCCGGGCATGAGCTTGGAAAACTAGTTTCAGCTCCTCGAACATCTCATATGCTCCGTGTTGCTCAAAACGCTTTTGGAGCCCCGGTTCTAAGCTATAAAGCATGCCGCACTGAACGAGGGAGTAATCATCAGCACGTGTCTGCCAAACGTTCAAATCGTCTTGCAGTGCTGGGAGAGCAGGTGGGTCACCTAACGGTGCTTCAAGGACATATGCTTTCTTGGCAGTTATAAGGATGATCCTAAGGTTCCGGACCCAGTCCGTATAGTTGCTTCCATCATCTTTCAGCTTGGTTTTCTCTAGGAACGCGTTGAAGTTCATGTTGACATGAGCGTTGGCCATTTGATCTACAAGACATATTTTGCAAAGATTTTAGACTAAGTTCATGATAATTAAGTTCATCCAATCAAATTATTTAATGAACTCCCACTCAGATTTGACATCCCCTTAGTCATCTAAGTGTTACATGATCCGAGTTGACTAGGCCGTGTCCGATCATCACGTGAGACGGACTAGTCATCGTCGGTGAACATTCTCATGTTGATCGTATCTTCCATACGACTCGTGTTCGACCTTTCGGTCTCCGTGTTCCGAGGCCATGTCTGTACATGCTAGGCTCGTCAAGTTAACCCTAAGTGTTTTGCATGTGTAAAACTGTCTTACACCCGTTGTATGTGAACGTAAGGATC
Source organism: Triticum aestivum (assembly GCF_018294505.1). Lineage (NCBI taxonomy): Eukaryota > Viridiplantae > Streptophyta > Magnoliopsida > Poales > Poaceae > Triticum > Triticum aestivum. Next base: position 648,328,254 of record NC_057803.1, on the reverse strand, counting down.
TATCACACCCGATCATCACGTGGTGCTTCGAAACGACGAACTTTAGCAACGGTGCACAGTTAGGGGAGAACACTTCTTGAAATTGTTGCAAGGGATCATCTTATTTACTACCGTCGTTCTAAGTAAACAAGATGCATAAAACATAATAAACATCACATGCAATTATATAAAGTGGTGACATGATATGGCCAATATCATATAGCTCCTTTGATCTTCATCTTCGGGGCTCCATGATCATCTTGTCACCGGCATGACACCATGATCTCCATCATCGTGTCTTCACGAAGTTGTCACGCCAACGACTACTTCTACTTCTATGACTAACGCGTTTAGCAATAAAGTAAAGTAGTTTACATGGCGTTCTTCAATGACACGCAGGTCATACAAAAAATAAAGACAACTCCTATGGCTCCTGCCGGTTGTCATACTCATCGACATGCAAGTCGTGATTCCTATTACAAGAACATGATCTCATACATCACAATATATCATTCATCATTCATCATAACTTCTGGCCATATCACATCACATGACAATTGCTGCAAAAACAAGTTAGACGTCCTCTAATTGTTGTTGCATATTTTACGTGGCTGCAATTGGGTTCTAGCAAGAATGTTTTCTTACCTACGAATAACCACAACGTGATTTTGTCAACTTCTATTTACCCTTCATAAGAACCCTTTTCATCGAATCCGCTCCAACTAAAGTGGAAGAGACAGATACCCGCCAGCCACCTTATGCAACTAGTGCATGTTAGTCGGTGGAACCGGTCTAACGTAAGCGTATGTGTAAGGTTGGTCCGGGCCGCTTCATCCCACAATACCGCTGAAGCAAGATAAGACTAGTAGCGGCAAGCAAGTTGACAAGATCTACGCCCACAACAAAATTGTGTTCTACTCGTGCAATAGAGAACTACGTATAGACCTAGCTCATGATGCCACTGTTGGGGAACATTGCAGAAAATTAAAATTTTTCCTATGGTTTCACCAAGGAAGTGAGTTTGCATCTACATACCACTTGTAGATCGCATACGGAAGCGTTCAAGGGAGCGGTGATGATGGAGTCATACTCGATGTGATTCAGATCACCGGAGATCCTAGCGCCGAACGGATGGCACCTCCGCGTTCAACACACGTACGGAACGTGTGACATCTCCTCCTTCTTGATCCAGCAAGGGGGAAGGAGAGGTTGATGATGATGGCTCCAGCAGCAGCACAACGGTGTGGTGGTGGTGGAACAGCAGCACTCCGGCAGGGCTTCACCAAGCACGTGACGGAGGAGGAAGAGGTGTAGCAGGGGGAGGGGGCGCCAGGACTTCAGGGTGCGGCTGCCCCTCTCCCCCCTCCCTTTATATAGTCCCCCAAGGGGGGGGCGCCGGCCCTGGGAGATTCAATCTCCCAAGGGGCGGCGGCCAAGGGGGGAGGAGTGCCCCCCAAGGCATGTGGTGCGCCCCCCCCCACCCTAGGGTTTCAACCCTAGGCGCAAGGGGTGGGCCTAGGGGGCGCACCAGCCCACTATGGGCTGGCTCCCCTCCCACTTCAGCCCATGGGGCCCTCCGGGATGGGTGGCCCCACCCGGTGGACCCCCGGGACCCTTCCGGTGGTCCCGGTACAATACCGGGTGACCCTGAAACTTTCCCGATGGCTGAAATACCACTTCCTATATATAATTCTTTACCTCCGGACCATTCCGAAACTCCTCGTGACGTCCGGGATCTCATCCGGGACTCCGAACAACATTCGGTATACTGCATACTCATATTCATACAACCCTAGCGTCACCGAACATTAAGTGTGTAGACCCTACGGGTTCGGGAGACACGTAGTCATGACCGAGACGGCTCTCGGGCAATAACCAACAGCGGGATCTGGATACCCATGTTGGCTCCCACATGCTCCTCGATGATCTCATCGGATGAACCACGATGTCGAGGATTAGAACAACCCCGTATACAATTCCCTTTGTCATTCGGTACGTTACATGTCCGAGACTCGATCGTCAGTATCCCAATACCTCGTTCAGTCTCGTTACCGGCAAGTCACTTTACTCGTACCGTAATGCATGATTCCGTGACCAAACACTTGGTCACTTTGAGCTCATTGTGATGATGCATTACCGAGTGGGCCTAGCGGTACCTCTCCATCATACGGAGTGACAAATCCCAGTCTCGATCCGTGTCAACCCAACAGACACTTTCGGAGATACCTGTAGTGCACCTTTATAGTCACCCAGTTACGTTGTGACGTTTGGTACACCCAAAGCACTCTTACGGTATCCGGGAGTTACACGATCTCATGGTCTAAGGAAGAGATACTTGACATTGGAAAAGCTCTAGCAAAACGAACTATACGATCTTGTGCTATGCTTAGGATTGGGTCTCGTCCATCACATCATTCTCCTAATGATGTGATCCCGTTGTCAATGACATCTAATGTCCATAGTCAGAAACCATGACTATCTGTCGACCAACGAGCTAGTCAACTAGAGGCTCACTAGGGACATGTTATGGTCTATGTATTCACACGTGTATTACGATTTCCAGATAATACAGTTATAGCATGAATAAAAGACAATTATCATGAACAAGGAAATATAATAATAATGCTTTTATTATTGCCTCTAGGGCCAACAGTTAGTACTGCTGCTACCGCTGTCACAATCGCTACAAAATCGCTGCTACTACTATTACCGTTACTATTGCTATCATTACCAATATTATCAAACTTCCATATTACTTTGCTACTGATCACTCCGTTGTAGATATTTAGTCTACATGTGTGGTTGAACTGACAACTCAACTGCTAATACTTACAAATATTCTTTGTCTCCCCTTGTGTCGAATTAATAAATTTGGGTTGAATACTCTACCCTCGAAAACTGTTGTGATCCCCTATACTTGTGGGTTATCAGGCTATTGCGGGATGCGAACCTCGGCCCGACAGATCTGCACAAGAAGATGTAGTGTGATGACAGTCCCCATCTCCTGACTTGGTGCTATGCGTTGGGACAATGGAGGCACTTAGACGCCGGGGCGGCGGCCCAGGGCCTCCTTCGATGATAGCGGCCATGGTGCCTGTGTGGGCAGCACTGTGGCCGGGGCTTGGGGCGACAGCAGGCCACCGTGCAGCCTCGATGGCTCCAGGGATGTCTGGTGGCTACTGTTGTTCATGCATAAGTACTAGATCTGGCTTCGTGTGGTCCGATCTGGTCCTGCGATGGTGTCGAGTTACTCGTCTAGCCGGCTCTACATAGTGCAGGTGATGGCGGCGGTGTGGCTCTGGCCGATGGATCCTGGTTCTGGTGGTATGGTGGGCAGAGGTTCGAGCAGCATTGACCAGTTGAGAGGAGGATTCCTTGGCTACTCGGTGGGAAAGCCTTGCTCTGGGATGACCAGAGCCAACGATGGTGCCGCTTGCGGGCGCTGTTCACCTCCTTGGAGGCATCATATTTCGAGAGCATATGCCCTCCTCTCTCAGACTCCGAGGCAACCCTTGTTCCTACATGGAACAGGCGATGACGATGCTCCTGCGTTCGCGATCCTTCTTGAACGCATCGCCTAGGAGTTTTCATGCGAGTTCTAACATTGTTTATTGCAGGGATGTTAGGGCGGTGGCCTAGTGTCTATTGGCGTGATCTCCTATTTGGCAAAGATGGCGGCTTCGTGCGGATCAGGGTTGCAGCTGGGGTTTGGTAGTCGATGTGTCCTGGCATATTCGAGGGGTCTCCTTGCCTTGCCATGTCCTTGTGAAGTCGAAGCTGCATAGAAGGTGACTCGGCGGTGACGATGACACGGGTTGCGGTTCGATTGCGGCGTTTGGCTCGGCACAGGCTCATCATGCTTTCTCCTGCTAGGTTCGTCACTCAAGTCGGAGCTGTTTGGACACCGATGCGGGTGGTCATCTGTTTGGATAGGTTGGCATGGGTTGCTGTGACGAAAGCTTCGTTGATGAAGTTGATGGTGAAGTCGGAGTCGCTGGCTCATGGAGGAGTGATGGCGATGACGCTCGGTGACAACCTTGGCAATGCTTTTCTTCTCAGTGGTGTGTGTGTCTTCGTGTGAGCAGGCAGGACAGCCATTGCTACCCTGGTTGGGCTGCTGTGATGGTTTTAGCCTGGTTTTCCGTATATTAATCTGACAACTCTCTTCTCCTTTTTAATGAATCAAGATCCTCTGGGCCCGACTTAAAAAAAACTAATGTAAAAATATTCAAAGTGGGTAGATCTTGCTAATGTGTGCCATCAAAGCAGGTCCATCCAACGATCTAAATTGTATTGATAGTGAGCGCTCAACATATTTTAGTGTGCAGTTAATACCATACAAAAATGGAAAGAAGAAAGAGTCGAGCTACATCTACATCGCCCAACTTCTGCCTCTCCTCCCATGCCGCCCTCCCCACGGGCGACCTGGGAGCGCGTGCCCGCCTAGGTTCTCCCTCCCGCGCCACTTCCCTCGTAGCCGCCGATGAGCGCCCCTAGGCATAGCCCCTGTTGTGTTGGCAGCGGCCGTGACCTTCTCTCCTGGCATGTAGGACGGGGTGTGGGGTCTCCTTCCTTCAACGTTGTGGGTCATCGTGACATTCCTCTCCCTCGGCTCCTTCCCGTGATGTCCTGCTCGCCGACGGTCCTATCCATGGCATGGTGGCTCTAGCTTTTGCCCTCTATTTGCAGATCTAGATCCCCATATCTGATAGGGATGGGAGGCGTTTGGGTTGGGATGGCCAGCGGCTCCGCGGGACGGTGGTTTGGCTGCGCCGGTGAGGCGTGGCAGGTTTGCCAGGCGCAATGGACAGGGCGCGGAGGTGCTTGGTGCTATGGTGGTTTGTCCGCAGCGCTCTTCCGGCGTTATGTAGTCTCTCTACGGACATCGAGCTCTTTGATCTGGCTGCTGACGAGTTCCAGTCTTCCCTGTCATAGATATATGCAATTTGACGTATATCACCCCTGGACGTCTTGATTGGAAAGGCTCCGGTCGTGCACGCTCATATTATCAACCAACACGACTTCAAGAGGGCGTGGCGCGAAGCTTCACTTTCTTATCAGAGTCATGGGACATGGCTAAGTCAAGGATCCCAAGGCATTGATAGAGGTGGAGAAAGGCATGGTGGCTGCGATTGGAGGTCTTGAAGCGTTGGCAGAAAGGTGTACTGGATGTGATGAAGACTGTGTCCTAGGTGTTTAGTGACCTCCAACAGCGGCCTCGACAAGCGGGGATGGCATCACTAGTGGACTGCTGTTTTGGTGGTGCTTCTCGAGTACCGAGTCACAATTCCCAGGGTGAAAACCCAAGGTTTGGCCTTTATTGGTTGTACCTGGCAATGACCTTTGTTGAAGGCATTGCTTTTTGGGTGATCTCGAACTTTTTCTAGGGTGAAAACTCAAGAACTTTGATCGGGCAATGACAACACTTGTGCATTGTTTACTTCTTGGAGGTGTTGCTTTTGAAGAACCTCTTTTGTAATTCAGGTGTTGTCAGTGGTGGAGCATTTTTTCTTTTCTCCTCTTTTTTCTATTTTCTTTTTTTGGCTATGTGTATCCTTGATGCCTTTCGACATCTTGCTGATACAGAGACCGGGTGTAACTGATATCTTCGTGATATTAATATATTCGCCTTCCGAAAAAAAAATTCATACAAAATTTCAATATGACGAAAGTACCATTCTACACCCAGGAGCAAATGCTCCTGGTGTGAACAGTAAAATCAAAAAAATAGAAAAAAATTCAAAAAATTCTGAATTTTTTTTGTGACATACTTACACAAGTGTTTCTTGTGCATGAAAATTTTCATCACGAAATCACATTCGTGGAAGTCGTGCCGAAAAAAACAAAATCAGAGCTCCAAAATGCTTTTGTAAGTAACATTTTCAGAGCATCGATTTTGTTTTTTTACCACATCTTCCATCAATGTGATTTCGCGATGAAATTTTACGTGCACAACAAACATTTGTATAAGTATGGCACAAAAAAATTCAGAATTTTTTGACATTTTTTTGAATTTTTTTTATTTTACTGTTCACACCAGGAGCATTTGCTCCTGGGTGTAAAAACTCCACGTCCTCAATATGAGAGCTAATCACATACCCCCTTCGTTCTGTAATAGTATAAGGTGTATTAGGTTTTTGAAATGTCAAACATGTGCATGATTGACCAAGTGTTTGTGAAAACATGTCAATATCTACAATATCAATTTTCTATCATAAAAAATATTTTCATATTTTTTCTATTAGGTATTGTAGATGTTGATATTTTATTCTGCAATCTTGATCAAACATAGGAATATTTGACTTTCACAAAAATTGATGCGCCTTATATTCTAGTACAAGAGAGGGAGTAATATATGTGCTTTATTAATGTATTATATTAATTACATGGATATATTAGGAAGGATACGAGAAAATCTCATATATTATGTAGATATGCAAATCTTATATATTTCTTACCTAATATATACATGCAATTGATACTGCATACCAACACACGAGTACTATATATAGACAACTGCGTGTGGACTAGTGATGTGGTTAGGCCTGACATGGTTAACAGGTAGGTAGAATAGCCTTTTCCCCTATCATCCAGATCCAGATCCAGATCTAGCTCCCCACAACGATGGCAGATCTCGCCACGATGGTGCCGGACTACGTGCTCGCGGGCGTCCTCCGCCTCCTCGCACCACGCGGCCTTGCCGCTTCCCGCTGCGTCTGCAAGGCATGGCGCCGCGTCATCGACGACCGCAGACTGCTGCGGTCGGACCTCCTCCCGCGCTCGCTTGGTGGCATCTTCCTCAACTACCTGGACCTATGGTTCACGCAGTTGCTCTCCCGCCCCACGACGGGCACCGCAATCTCTGGCCGGCTGGACTACACGGTGCCCGGCGAGCCTGACCTCATGCCCCCCATCCACGTCCGAGATCACTGCAATGGCCTTCTCTTGCTCCACCACTGCGTGGTCAACCCTGCCACACAGCAGTGGGCGCCCCTGCCACCTGCCCCGGACCTGCCACAACCCCCACCTCCGGGCATGATCTCCTTTGCGCGCGAGCACCTCGTGTTTGACCCCACTCTGTCGCCCAACTATTTTGAAGTGCTCATAGTGCCCGATGTCCCTTCCAAGAACAACGACGACTGTGAGGAGGAAGCTGAATGGCCGCCATCCACATTGATCCTACCTATGTTTTCATCAAAGTCTGAATCTTGGGAGGAAGGACATTTGGTCGGGAAGGGGCGGCTGCAGGGACGTTGCCTGGCATGGATGGGTCACTGCGAATTTTTTTCAAACATCAGTCTGCCTACTGGCGAGGAGCACTCTATATATGTTGCTCTGATTGGTTTGTTATGAGGTAACACCTTATATAGACATGGTTCATTCATTCTGGTTCTGCCTTTGAGCACCATGGTATACGATTGTTTAATTATCCTACTATTATTATTGCAGAATATCACTGTCAAACAGTACGTTCCGAGCAATTGAATTGCCCACAGAAGATGCAGAATTTTATCTAGGAAAATCAGTCAATGGGATATAGTGTGCATCGTTATTTCAGGGGTTCCATCTTCAGGTTTGGTTCCTAAACGACCCATGTCTTCATGGTCAGACAGAGTGGGTGTTGAAGCATGACAGAGATATCTTCTCCATCCTTCCAAATCTGAACTACGACAAACAACGTGACGGACCTTGGATCTTACAAGAATTTCGCTATTGGGCAAATAAAGATGCTGCTGATGATTCTCCCATTGTGTACAACAGCGAAGCAACAGTGGAACAGAAATTTGTGTGGGATTGTGACAATGATAATGTTCTCAAACCTGGTGGTAGGATCAACGATTGTTGTATCATTTTCCTTGGATTTCATCCTTACAAAGAGGTTGTCTTCTTGAGTGATAAATTCGACAGAGTGCTTGCCTATAACTGGAGTAGCTCAAAGCTTCAAGATTTGGGCAAGGTTTTCTCGAAATTCTATACTGACCCAGAATCCGATTTCTACCATCGATATGTACAAGAGTCTTTCCCATACACCCCCTGCTGGTTGGGAGAACTCCCTGAAAAAGTAAATTTAGAAGCTCACTAGAAGATTGGAACATGTTTTCTTGCAAGCTATTTGTGTACAAAGATTGTTCCTTAAAAAACTAAATTTTAGACATTTCCGGTTTCCTTATTTTCCTTGCTGTCGAGTCGCTCCTGAATTGCCTTGCTGCATCGACCATGGTCGAGAGAGCTATTGCTTTACTAGCTGCAACAATTCAGATGCTCACGAACCTGCTGGTATCTTGAGGCATGTATTCTTTTTTTTGTGAGAGTTGACACAAATCGCAGAGGTTTGGGTTTGCTCGTCTTGTGCTGAAGTCTGTGTTTGCAAGTTGTGTGGCTTGTGACTGTTAACTAATTAAACTATAAATAACAGTCAGTACACCTGTCCTTGAAAGAATTCTACTATGGGTTTTTTTTGTACAAAGAGGCTTTTGGCTTCCCTGGTTTGGCATGTACGAATATGAACATCTACTGCTAGGAAATTTTTGAGCTAGATCATTGAGTAGGGCATGTGGCTTGTTATTGTTCCTGTGTAATATACTTTTCATGTATGCTGATTTGAAATTCGGAATTTCAACTAGGTTGATCAGTGGGTGGAACTCTATTCCATTCAATGCATATGGAGTTATAATGTTATTACCATGAGCAATAGCATCACAGTTTTAATGTCCGGTCTTGTGCACACATTTTCCCTTGCTAGAAGCGACACTTGAGTGTGTTCAACAATGCATATCACATACATGATTGGGAGGAAAGCCTCTCCAAGCATGCACAAATTAAAAGGCCAACGATAGGTGCTGGCGCGCCGGCCCAAATTTGGGCCGGTCGCAGCGCAACCACCCGATGTGTGGGTTCTGTTGTGACGGTGGATGAAATAATGGAGAGATTTGAGGAGCTGGAGCTTGACTTCCCTACAGGTGAAGGGGACATTCATCTGCGAGCTGCTTTAAGAAATACCTGTCTATGGAGGAAGGAGTACATCAAGCTTCCAAACTGGACGCCTCCTCCTCCTCCTCCGGCGAGTCAGGGCACTCCGCCTCCTCCTCCTCCGGCGCGTGAGGGCACTCTGCCTTCTCCGCCTCCTCCGGCGCGCCGGAGCACTGCCTCCTCCGGCGTGTCTGCGGACTCCACCGCGTCAGCAACGACGGAAGATAGATGCTGCCGCTCTGGCGGCTAGCAGTACAAGCAGAGACGGGAAGCAATTCAAATACGGTCCATGTCTCAAGACTCCGGAAAAGTTACCATATGAGAGGACTGACAAGGAAACTGATGACATCGTGCCAGCCAAAGTGGAGGACCATTTTGCATGGAAACCTCCACCTCCGAAGGAAACAGTTGATCTGGTGAAAGCAAAGCGCACTCTGGATGCCCTGAAGTGACCATCATCGCATCCGCCGGATTCCAACTATGTCCGCTGTATTAAAAAGACATATGAATATGCCTGGCGGTCGGGAAGTACTTCCAGTGATGCAAGATTAGCACAATGAAGAAGTCGGAAAACAATTCCCCAGCTCGGCGAATAGGCGAAGCAATCGTGCCCCCGCTCAAGGTGTCTAGCGATATCGTCTCTAATAATCCGGGGCTATTGCCCGGTACCGATCCTGGTGATTACCTGAGCGATGATGTAGAGTTTGAAACGTTATAGGTAGTAGAGATCTTCAGATACGAGTACGGGAAGCCTCTCGTCAAACCTTATCATTCTCCTCTAACAACGATGATGCGAAGATTGCATGAATGGTACATGGATAACTGCAAGAAGTCTGGAAAGGACGGTATGATGGTGAGAATTAAAGATGAGTACGGCCTCATTGGAGTTGAGTTGCTGCCTGTTGAATTTGTGGAGTTATTTCAGTTATTCAATCAAGACGTCGTCGACAAACAACTCAAGACTTGCTACTGTCTGTAAGTATTACCTATGTAATTAAGTCTCCATAGCTTAGCTCTTTCAATTCATGTATATATAATTATCCTCAGTATATTATGCAGATTTAAGATCATCGGATGTAAAAAAGGACAAATCAATGACATTGGGTTCATTAACCCAAATACCATAAATGAATGGTCGGTTAAAAAGGGAGTCAAAGATATTGAGGACAACTTGCTACAATCGTTATTTCGACATCAAAACAAAGCTAAAATACTCTTTCCTTACAACTTCAAGTGAGTGTTACTGTCTTGTGCATATTCGGTTTCGCTTGCTTGAGGTTATAGTAATGTATCATGAGTTATGCATGCGCAGCTTCCACTTTATTCTGCTAGAGATTAAGCTTGACCGGGGAATAGTAACTGTCTTAGACTCGAGACGTAGAGATCCCTAGGATTATGCGAACATGACTGCAATGCTCCAGAAGTAAGTTCAATCGATCATTATCGCACCATATCGGCAACTTTTGTTCATTTGCTGATATCAAGTAATCATTTCCTTTGCCTGACAGGGTTTGGAAAAAGTTCATCGGAATGGTTCCGGGTCTGCAGAGGGAGCTGCGATTTACACACCCCAAAGCAAGTAGTACTAGATAGTTCCGCGCATCTCTCATTGATTCTAATTTCATCAATACAATTTATCATGCTTGATTACCAGTTTGATTGAATTTTATTTCTCATAAAGTGCTTGTGGCAGGAAGACGGAAATAATTTATGTGGATACTATGTTTGCGAGTTCATCTTCAACTCGACCTCTCAGCGGGGCTACTCTGACGAACAATATGAAGTACGTAAACTATATTCATAATTTTATTTTATTACCATCAATTGTGTTGAGTTTCATTCATATATATGTATTGACCCCCTTCTTTAAATTAGTTGTGGCAGATGCGGGATGAACTCCTACCACATGATCGCATACGAGCAATTCTAGAGGAATTGACAGGATCTTTCTTGACCACGTCATACATAAAGACGGAGAATGTCATGTGGAAGTTGACATGGATTTTAGATGTTAGGCATGGTAAGTATATTGTATATACATAGTAGCGTCGGATAGATATATACGAAAACTTGTTGGTCGACCAATCTCGGAGAAAGAGAGGTCACTTCTCTATACGTATATGTTCATGATGATCTTCTGTAATTAATGGTTCCTTCATTTTCTTACTAGCTATGGTGTCGAGTTCTTTCTATACGTACAGTAGCTAGCATCGACCAAGCATGGAGAAAGAGAGGTCACTTCTCTCTATTAGCTAGCTAACATAATATGATCAAACTCCTAAATTAACCCTCCAAAACCCCTACCCCCCCTAAAAAACAAAAACCCCAGCGCATGCGAGGTGCTGACGCATGGCTGCCTTTTGGTCCCGGTTGGTGTTACCAACCGGGACTAAAGGTCCTCCTACCTGGACGCCCCGCAGCAGCCATGTGGAGCCCCTTCCATCCCGGTTCGTAAACAAACCGGGACTAAAGGTTTTGGGCTTTAGTCTCGACCCTTTAGTCCCGGTTCAAGAACTGGGACTAAAGGCTCTCTGGAACCGGGACTGATGCCTTGTTTTCTACTAGTGATATAATTCTATTGTATAAATGGATGGATGTAGTAACACATGTCTCATGGTTTGAATAAAGGGCTTAGGAGTAAAGTTATGGCCAAATGACACATATATTTATGAAAAGACTTATCATTCTATTGTCAAAATGGATGGTGCGGCAACGCGCGCCGGCAATGATCTAGGGGAGTTTATTGATCTCCTTTTTGCTGCCATCTCCATTTAGCTAGAAAAACGATCTTGTATTATGGGTCGGACGGAGTACATGTTATTCTCTGAGCATATGGAAGCTCCCATCTACTCCAACTGGATCTGGAAATCCAAGTGTCTTGGCTTTCATTTGGCTGTTGCATTTGCGAGATTAATTGACTCAATAAATTTGGTTGGGTGTAGGGGAGAACGTATAGATGAGTTTTTTTTTTTCATTCTGTAATGATGTGACTGTGCCTCCTAGTCTTGTTTTGCTCTTCTCCCTTTTTTCTACAAAGAGGCCGGTAAAAAAATCATGGCCTTTTTTTGTGAGGAAAATGATGGTAACAGTTTGCTTTTGGCTAGTGATTATTATCGCACTGCTTTGGTTCGCAGCACAAATTGTGTGTATGTTTTTATGAGATTTGGAGTTACAAAAGTAAAGCCAAGATATCTTTCAACCAAAAAGAAAACTAAGTGAAGGTTGTGTTTTTCTTTACAGTATTTTCAGATCTGCAAAGAAAAAAAGACAAGAATTTGGAGAATTGGAGTTACCAAAGTAAAGCCACGATCTCTCCGAACCAAAAAAAAAGGAGTAAAGTCATTACATTTAAATCTGAAGAGGAAGACCAATTATGTCATGTCAGCAATTGTACTCTCTGAGCTATAGATTCTTTAGACTATTTTTCGTATATGCAAACTTTAAGACGAAAAAAAGGCTACAGATTCTTTAGAGTATTTTTCGGATATGTAAAGTTTAAGACGAAAAAAATGGAGAAGTGGGGTATCGATCCCCATACCTCTCGCATGCTAAGCGAGCGCTCTACCATCTGAGCTACATCCCCTTCTTGTTAGACAAACAACTAACACCTTATTGATTGTAGCCAAATCTACACTCCCTGATTGCATGATTCCAGTAGCAATGAAACGACTCAAACAGAAGCATAAACACTGAGGAAAGAAGGCGACTTAAATCGATTTTTATTGCCAGTGTAGTTTTCCAGCCAGCCAACGTTTATTCTTGCTTGTACTGGCCACCATGATGATGTGTGTAGGCAAAAGATGTACTCGATGCGATTAGGTGGTCCACATATGGACGGGATAGTGTCCGTCAATATATGTTATATACGCACGCGTACGTACGCCTGCAATAGATCGATTCACGTTACGTGCGCAATAGCGATTTAACCTAGCTCGTAGCCGTCGACGCGGACCGATGAATGGCAGCGGCGGCGCACAGAGCACGCCATCCACGTCGGTGGAGTGGTCCGATCTCCCCGGTGATCTCCTCGACCTGATCTGCAGCAAGGTCACCCTGCTGCTCCATCGCGTCCGCTTCGCCGCCGTATGCAGGTCGTGGCGAGCCGCTGCCATTGCAGCGAGGCAGGCGGCGCCGCCCGCCTTACCCTGGCTCGTCTTCCCCAGCAATGACTGCAAGACAAAGCCTGTATACTGCCCCGAGGACGGCGGGGTCCTGCGGATCCCTCTGGTGAACGAGGCCCTCCTCAACAAGTGGTTCGTGGGAGCTCACGACGGGGGCTGGGTCGCAGCGCTAGGGGACAACATGCAGCTTGCGATCGTGAACATCTTTTCCGGTGTTGAGGTATCGCTCCCTACCAAGGACCTGAGCACCGTCTTCTCAAGCCAGGACAACTCAATCTCGAAGGTTATCTTTTCGCAGTCCCCAACCTCAACCGACTGCATCATTGCCGTTATCACCTGGCGACGCGACATCGCACTCTGTAAGATTGGTTGTTCGGACAGCGGGTGGAGGAAAAAGCGGTTTTACCAACATCTAATGGTTGACATCATATTCTACAGTGGACACCTCTACGGCCTTACCAACTCCGAGGATCTGGTCAGCTTCGAGATAGGTGCGAACAAAGATGGAGGGCCGGTGATTACCGACATTCCACGCTTGTTGCATGTCCTAAATAGTAGCGTCCCTATTGGGTTCCCGAACTACATCATTGAGTTGCACAACAAATTGGCGATGGTGGTGAATATTCTTCCGGGCGGTAGCCGTGAGCCTTTCTTCAAGGTGTTTGAGATTGTTGACGATTTGACGACAATGTACACTCACAAGTGGAAGGAGGTGAAAAGCCTGGGTGATTACGCCTTGTTTTTAGGGAAAAGGTGGTCCAAGGTGATGTACGTGCCGTCTGCTAGGCGCGGCGAGGTGCAGAGAAGCTGCATCTACGCCGATGATATGACGTACTTGACAAGTTTGGATGGCCATGGCTATCATATGCAAGAAGAAAACAATAACAATGCCACACAGATGATCAAATCAGCAGGATCATATGTAGGTGCCCGTTCTTATCCATGTGGCACGTGGATTCTCCCTCCGAATTTCTAGGAGCACAAGAATAGTCAAGAGTTACAGCTTCAACTTTATTCCGAGTGTGTACATTATGTAAAGTCACATTTACTATATACTTCCTCCGTATGAAAATATAAGACGTTTTTTGACACGATGTATGAAGTTACAGACGTGATGCCTTGTTAAAACAGTGGCTGCCCATATGTAGTATCGCTAGAATATTGTGTCGTGAAGTAACAAAAAAATGAATTATTTTTTCTTTTATCTATGTTGATTTGATCCCTCTAGCTATGTGTTTTGAAAATGTGTTTTCTAATCTTAATTTTACTATATTCTAGGACCCACATGCCATCCAATAATAATTGCAAAGCGCCCAATTTATTGGGTAGTGGACGATTTAGTCAATCATATGACCTTTTTCACAATGTAAGCATCCAACCATGGATGAAATGGTCGAAGCACGATCTCAGGGCCTTGTCAAGCTTTGCGGCAGAATTCTGCATCAACTTCGCTCCCCCGGGATCTCCATGGATTGCAGCTGCGCGCCACGGGCACATGGCCCATGGCAGCACCTGACCGTCTCACATGCCAGCCTCCTTTGCACAACGAGTGCCATACACACAGATAGCCAGCCAGCATAATCGATAAACTTGCTTCCTATCGCAAATGTTTCTTTGCTTGTCCAGTTTTCAGCACTCCTCGTGAGCATGCCTCGCGCCATCGGTTTGGAGTTCAAAAACGTACTACAAAACTGTATTCTAAATTCGAGTCGGTCATCACTTAGACCTAAGCTAGGTCACAAGACTTCACGTCCACTCGTGCGCTAAGGTGTGGTAGGCATGTCTACTGTTATATAGTTTTCTTAAATCACACGCATTTGACAATAACATTGTTATCCAATATAATAGTTATGGTTCGTATCACAATTTTTTGGGATGCTCTGAATACGAGTACATAATCAAAAATAAATTCTAATGTTTTGCGAGCAAAGGGCTCTCTATCAAGTGCCGAAGTAATAGTCAACACTAACAGTCTTCCAGTAATGCATCCAATTTAGCAAAATAGGTGTGTCATGTGTTGTTTCCATCAAGCGCCCAAGTAAAAAGATCGAGATTTGCCAGGGTTCTTTCCAGAAACATGGGAATGCACAAAGCTAGCACAAATGCTTAACAAGAATCCTAAAGTGATCCGGATCAAACAGGCAAGGCAAGGCAGGCTGCAAATGTTTAAATTTTCATGAAAGAATAAATAAACAAATAGAATATGTCAACAAATCTCATAATCAGGGAGAGCACGATCTGCATGAAAATGGTAAAATGAATATCGAAGAAGCTTTTCAGGATAACCATCCCCACAGCATACTTGATTAAACAAGTTCTTCCTCAAATGGAAGGTACAAATCGAAAGGAGGGTAATAATGTAAGATCCAGCAAAGTAAAAGGAAAATGTGCATCTAAACAACTACTCCCCCTGTTTCTAAATATAAGCCTGTTTTAGAGATTTCAATACGGACTACATACAGATGTATAGACGTATTTTAGTGTGCAGATTCACTCATTTTGCTCCGTATGTAGTCAACATTGGAATCTCTAAAAGTCTTACATTAGGAATGGAGGGAGTAGAAGAAACTGGAACTGATTACTTAAGCAGTGCTTACTAAACATTCCAGGATGAAAGGAACAGGATGGTGGACGCCCCATTATTTAGTAATCTGGTCAGACATGGCTAGTTCAGAACTGCGGCTCATTTTCAGTTTTCTGTGTAGGTTTGCAAAACATCGAACAAACAAATTGGCAAATTAACACCTCTTGTTTCAGTTTTCCAAACATCCAGATCTTACCACGGAGATAGAAAAAATGGATCACAGCATAACAGAACAAGTTATGTGCCCAAGCCAAAATATAATCGCTAATAGAGCACTAACCAGTCTAAGAACTGAATAAAATAAGCATGATCCTAAAGTATAATCGGATAAAACCAAGTCCCTCCATGAACTGGGCGGTCTAATTAAGTTGATAAGCTAAATTCTGCGGATTGCACCCCATCAGATATGATGCATACACAACAAAGAAGATGGCAACACAGCTACAGCCTATCCGCCATCAACCAGATCTTCTAGCCCTTCCTGGTATAGAAACTGAATCCTGTACAGAAATGGAAGGATAATGTAAGTGTCTATTGCATCTGCAGAAGTAAAAAGAAAACTCAGTTATTTGACACTGAAGATGAAGATACTGGAACAGAATTCGAAAGTATGAAGGACATTCACTGCAATTGCAACTTATCTTAACATGAATCCAGGGACAAACTTCATTACATTTGATCCAGCCATTTCTAGCTGATAATAATCTAAAGACGAAATTGTAACCGGGATACAAGAACTTGGCTAGTGGGAACAGATTGGTACAAGAACATAAAAAACATTCACCATCGAACAGGAACTTGGTTTTCGTGTTGATCTATGGTACAAATCATTCCTGTGATGACACATTGCACTGTTCTTTTTACAAGGAAAACCTCTATTATATTTTCCTGCATCTGTAGCCCTCTCCTCTTTTCCCCTAGTCCACAGAGGTATCGTACTCGGCACTGACGCGGAGCACCATCGTCAAAGTGCTGGACGGGAAACGCAACAACGACATCCGCATGGGGTCCTCTGAATTAGGGAGGGGGTGGGGTAGGGTCAGCTGGCGTCGGTATTGCAAGCTCGTCCACGATGGATCACCCAGCCGGCATTGTGGCCTAGACGCAACCTACGCCGTGGAGCTCGCCGTTCACCAATGCGGGAACGACAAAGCCTTCTCTGAGGTTCCCCCAGTGCTCCAATTTGCGTACCTTACATGCGCTGCTTGGCACAACTGCGGGAATCGAGCTACCACCCATCAGAACCGACTGTCGGTCGCTCGGATCAAGCCCAGGTTGATCCTATTGAGCTACCACCGTCAGAATCGAGTTCCTCATCCCAATACCCGCATCGGTTTCACCCGGCGGTGACTGGCCTTAACCCCCACCTTGCCAGGGCTGGGGCTTTGCCATTCACGAGTATGGCTCCAGAGCACCTCGGTCGTTTTCTAAGAGGTGTCATGCCATTTCAGAGTGTAGGACGCGTGCGAAGCGTGGTTCACCTTGGTTCCGCCGAGGGTGATATAGTCGTAGTGCGGCGTCACCAAGGCCGCGGAGCCAAGAAGACGTCCGCTTCGATGAAGCACCACCAGCACCTCGACGATCCTATGCCAGTGTGAGGAGGTCACTCTCAGGGAAATTCGTCAAACAGTTGGTGGGCGCAACGAGATCAACATGGTGCTCCGTAGCCATAGCCAGGTGAAGGAGAGGGAGGGGCAACCCGATGCGCCATAAGAAGTCGTGGCGGGAGGAAGCGGGCGGGGCACCGCTGTGCCGTGGTCGGCCATGGCCATTGTCCACCTGTATATCGTCTCACTGATGCGGGCAAGGTGCCCCTAAAGATTATGTTGTCGCCGCTGCACCACACCACTACGGAGGGTGCCGCTGTCATAATCGACTGTACGAAGCTATATGGGTATGTACACTATCTAATCCATTCGCCGCTAGCCGGAAACGCAAACAACTCGCTCGCGCTAATTAGATAGCAGATACGCTAGGCCACGTCGTGGGAAGCCGGAGGAGGCGCTGTCCTAATAGAACGGCTGGGTGCCGACACGTTCGTCCTCAGCAGCGACATGCCGAAAAGATGTATACACAACATCCTCAACACGGCGTCCACCAGAGTGTCGTTGCACCTGTACCTGGTGCTCCTCAAACCCCACGGTAAGATGATCCTGCTCGGCATCTCCACAAGCCCCACGACCAGCTACGGAAATTATTTCGCGATATCTCTCTATTGCAGGGAGTTTCCGTAAAAAACCAGCAGCCTGTCATCCCATGTGTCGTCCCAGGATCGCTTTGTACCTTGGATGAACACAAAAGCCAAGTTGTTGTACTCACGATGAACGTTTCGTAGTTTTTGTACCAATCTGCTCCCACCTGCCAACTTCTTGTATCTAGGGTGAAATTACTTCTAATTTAAAACACGAACAACTAGCTAACACTAGTAGAAAAAGGCCCATTTGCAAATTTCTTAATTATTTTACAATTTAATCTCTAATCACCACCACTCATCACTGCTCCTCTAATCTCTAATCACCCTTCATCATTCCAAATCATCTAACTTCTCGGCCGGTCACCCATCCTCTCCCTACTCCAGCCTGAGTACGCTTATCTTCCGGGTTCTATTCCCCCTCGTTTCCAAGTCTGCACTTGTTGTTTTCCTGGCAATAGTAAGATGTCAATCCTATTAACCCTCGGGAGTTTAGCTTGAGTATGAAGTCAGACGTTTCACTGTTTGAGTTTGAAACAATTATTCCAAAAAACAATAATTATTTAGTAATACTAATATTTCTTGAATAAGTAGTTTGACCATAGTTTGACCACATTTTGATCAGATTTGACCAAAATTCAAAATACTAAAATAATTATTTAGTCACACTAATATTCTTGAATAATTACTAGCACATTTGCCCGTGCGTTGCAACTGGTGAAAAATATATACAGCTGAGGTGTTCAAAGTAAACTGAACCTAAAAGGGATTCTTAGAATCAAGAATAATATAATCATGAGTTGTACTGCTTCTGGATAAACAAATTTAACCTTTTCTTGATGTGAGTCACATAGTTAATTGTTTGACCAGATGAAAGAGACATCACCACCATGAAGAAAAGAAATATTTTAGATGTAACTCACATCTAGTTCCACCTACACATGCATCTATAAGGCCAAGGAATTATTTGGCAAGCTTAATGTAACATGCTTCCATCGGTGGTCTCCAATATACTACTACTACAAATATTTTTATTTTGTTCTTTGATGTCCTACACAAAAAATTCTCTCAAACCTTTGCTGACATATATTTACAGAACTCCAAGGAAATACTTAAGAAATACAAAATTCAGTCAGAAATGACATCAAAATCAGATACAGTGAAAGAACAATTTTGTAGGCAGCTTCAGTAATTATTGAATTGCGTCATAGCCAAATATTGCATCGGTGAAAACATAGCCAATTAGATAGTTCAAGTGGATGTATTAACAGCACTTTATAGGCTAATTTACCGAGTAGATGGATTAAACAAACCATAATGCTTACAAATAGCTGCATGTGGGTGTAGCTGTACTGCTGTACCACACTACGGCATCAAGGGAAGATAGATAGAATAGATATTGGCTCTCCGGGCGGTCGGCAAGAATACTTATGCGATGTCTACGCCATGTCATTCTTTTTTTTGGACATTGATTCCGTAGGCAGAGGCGCAGAGCCTAGAAGAAGGCACCCGACCGACGCGATCGCACATTGCGGTGCGATCATTGCGCTGCTGATCGCTTTAACCTGTGCCGTAGACGGCTGGGGAGGAGTAGCTCATATGGGGTGGAGGAGCAACGATGGGGCGGCGGAGCAGTGGCTCTGGTCGGGGCAAGAAGATCGGGACGGGGTCCGTGGTGCTAGACTGCTAGTCGGGCGGCCTGATCGATCTCTTTAGGCGGCACGACACAGCCGCCAGAATCGATACCGGACGACGGCAATCGAGCAGCGAAGCCCAGTCCTCCAAGTCCGGATCTCTCGGGTGGAAGCGAGACGCCGCCGCCTCCTATCCCGCCAGTGGACGCTGCGGTCTCCATTGGTGCCACCGGCCGCTCGCGTTAATCATATTGTCCCAGGTTTCAATTTGAGGCGTGAACAAGCATCCTGGTACTCTTGCGACTGAATTACAGAAGAGCTGAGAGATATTGGAACCCATGTGCAGACGTGCAGCGCCTTTTTCTTTCCCCAAATCACAATAGCTCTTGCATCTCTATACATCGAGGAACACCTCCGACGCAGATAACTCGTCTCGTTCCCATCCCTGTAGCTGTCGCGACAAGGACCGATGCGGAGCTCAACCGCTCAGCGTGCCGGCCCCTCCGTAGGGCCAGCGCTGGCAACGGCCGGGCACTTTTTGCACGAATCACCGGAGCACATCCTCTTCCTCCGCAACGCGGGCACTTCCGGCTCCTCGTTCCAGGATCGATCTCTAACGGCGGAAGTCAGGCGGCGAAACCATAGAATGATGCATATTCTTTGTCTCGTGGCCGGACGTTATTAGGGAAAGATTTGGGCATTTCCGCTATAGGCATCCGCGCAAATGGGCGCACACCTCTCCCCCCTTCATGCGTCTTCTTTGTGCCGGCCCATCGTCTCTTCTTTTTCTGCTGTAAATCACAAAAACACAAACGCGTCGGGCGAAAATCAAACCCACGACCTCCTCTTCGATCGCACCAAACACAAACCACCCAACCACTACTAGCTCATGTGTTCAAAAAATATTCTTTACTCTTTTCTTCCATGCTTTTTTTTTTCGTTTTTCTACTATATTCAGAAGGGTTTTGTTTGATTTTTTTTCTTCTTTTGTTCATTTCAACGAACTATTTAACAAATTGATAAACTTTTCCAAAATCGATGAACTTTTTTCAAAATCGAAGAACTATGTTCACAAATTAGATGAACATTTTTTAAAATTGGATGAACTTTTTTCCAGAATTGATGAACTTTTTTTTAAAATTTGATGCACTTCTTTCGAGTTCGGTGAACTTTTTCCAAATTTGATGAACTCTTTTCTAAATTTGATGAACTATTTTCCAAAATCGGTGAACTTTTTTCAAATTTGATGAACTCTTTTCGAAAATTGATGAACATTTTTTGAATTTCGATGAACTGTTTTCAGATTTAATGAAATTATTTTCAATTTCGATGAACTTATTTTCAAATTGATGGTATTTTTTAAAAAAATCGATGAACTTTTCCCAAAATCGATGAACCTTTTTTAAAAATTTGATGAACTATTTTTGAAATCCATGAACTTTTTTAAAAAGCTCATAAATTAATAAATTTTTGAAATCGGTGAACTTTTTAAAATGTGAACAATCATTGAGAACATGAACAAAATTTTATATATGACGAGCGATTTTCAAATATACACTGAACATTTTTTCGGTGTATGATGAACAATTTTTAACTACACAGCGAACATTTTTGTGATATACATTGAAATAATTTAAAACATATTATACATTTTTTTGATATAAGATGAACAAATTTTATACATTGAATATTTTTGTAATACAAACTGAACAATTTTCAACTACACATTGAACAATTTTGTGATATGCGCTGAAAAACCATTTAAATACCCATTGAACATATTTTGATGTACACTGAACATTTTTGTTAAATTCGTGAACTTTTTTTGAAGTTTGTGTATTTTTTTCAAAACCAATGAATTTTTTTTCAAACTTGGTGAACTTTCTTCAGAATCGATGAACTTTTTTCAAAATTGATGAATGTTTTTTTCAAATTCGATGAACTTTTTGCAGAACTGATGAATTTTTTTCAAATTCGATGAACTTTTCTACAAAAGAAGGATGAACTGTTTTCCTAATTTGATGAACTTTTTCAAATTGATGAACTTTTCTTACAAATTCAATGAGCTTTTTGAAAATCGATGAACTTTTTTCTAATTCACTCAACTTTTATTAAACATCAATGAACTGTTTTTTTAATTTTGTTATGTTTTTTCAAAATTTTATGAAGTCTTTTTCATAAAAAAATCAACCTTTTCAAATTGTTTGCAAATAATTCGCAAATCTAATAAATAGCACTGATGCATTGGTTCATAAACATTTCGCGTTCTTTGTAGTCACTAGTCGTCACAAGCCGTAGTGGTTAGCGAAACAGTTATTTTGTTGTAGCCCCAAGTCGTGAGGTCGAGTGACCGTATCTGCACTTTTTTTTCACGAGACGTTTTGTTCTTCTACTGTGCACGATGGGCCGGCCCATGGGGTGCGGCATGCGAGCGCCAGCTGCCTGAACCGGCGCTTAAGGCACCGGTTAGGAGCTGGCGCGCTTTGGATGGGAATCGATCCCGCGACCTCATGGTCTTTCGCCTGATGCACTAACCACCGCAATTACTCGTATTAGTTGACTAAACTGCTGCTTCTTCACCTTTTTTTCTTACAACGATTCCTTTTTCATATTTCTTTTTCCTTTTTATTCGAAACGGTTTTGTTATGTTTTTTGTTCTTTTTCTTTTTTCTTCTTTTTCGGAACGGTTTTATATTTCTTTTGCTAATTTGAAAGAACTATTTTTCAAAATCGGTGAACTTTCTTTCACAATCTATTAACTCTTTTTCAAGATCGATCAACTTTTTTCTAAATCGATGAACTTTTTTCTAAATTGATGAACTCTTTTTCAAAACCAATGAACTCTTTTCACAATCCATGAACTTTTTTTTCAAAATGGATGAACTCTTTTTCAAAATCGATAAACTATTTTTCAAAATTGATGAACTTTTTTCAAAATCAATGAACTTTTTTTCAAAATTGATGAACTCCTTTTCAAAATCGATGAACTGTTTTTCAAAATTGATGATCTTTTTTAAATTCAGTGAACTTATTTCAAAATTGATGAACTCTTTCCCAATTTGATGAACTTTTTTCAATTTTTGTGAACTTTCTTCCAAATTTGATGATTTAAAAAATGGATGTAGGTTTCCAAATCTGTGAACTTTTTTGAAATCTCGATTTTTTTTCTTTTTTTGTGATTTTTTTGTTTTACGTTTTCATCTTTTTTCTAAAGTCAACGGTTGACCAGTCAGTCAACTGGTCAACCGCGACCGTACGAACAGCCCTCGAGGCTCTCGATCGAGCGAGGGACCAGGCGGGGCGAGGTTAGCGAGCGACTGGGCTGGTCGCCACATGGCCCGGTCCATGATTCGGCGGCTGTGAGCGCCAGCTCCCTTAGCTGGCGCCTGAAGCGCCAACTAGGAGCTCCCAAGATTTGCGGGAGCTCCTAACGGGCGCCTTCAGCGCCGGTTCCCGTTCTGGCGCCCACACGCCCGCGAACTGGGCCGGCCCATCTTGCGTCGTGTTCCACTTCTGCTCGTTCGCTCCCCTCGCTCCCTCGTTCATTCTCTCTCGATCGCCTACTTCGCTCCCCTGGATCGGTCAAGTATTGACTTTTGACGAAAAAAAAAACAAAAAAAATTCGTGAATCCAAGAATTTTCATAAAACTTGAAAAGAAAGTCCAGGAACTTATAAAAAAGTTCACGAATTTGAGAAAAAGTTCATCAATAAAGAAAAATCGGTTTTGAACAAATGTTTCGAAAATCGTACGCAAATTTCAAATATTCCTTTTATTTTAAACGTGAACTATGTTTTTCAAAAACTGGACAATTTTCGAAATTTGAATACTTTTTTTGTATTGTGAACAGTTTTTAGAAAGCAAATTTAGAATACACATTGAACATTTTCTTAGTACAGGGTGAACATTATTCAAAGAAACACTGAACATTTTTTAAAATACGCTGAACTTTTTTTGAATACATGCTGAACAAAATTTCTCTGCACGATGAACATTTTTTATACACACTGAACATTTTTTCAATGTATGGTGAACAATATTCAAATACACATAGAACTTTTTTTAAAATACGATGAACTCCTTTTGAATGCATTCTGAACAAAATTTCTATACATGATGAACATTTTTTATACACAATGAACATTTTTATCAATGTATGGTGACTTTTTTTTTCTTCAATACGGTGAACAAAAATTTGGAATTCAGAACTATTTTTGAAACGTGAACAAAATTTGGAATTTCGAAAAACATTTTCTGAAAAGTCAAACGAATTTTGAAAAATCTGAACATATTTTGGATATTGAAAATAGTTCATCCAATTCGAAAATAGTTCATCCAATTTCAAAAAGTTCACTGGTTTTCAAAAAAAGTTCATTGAATTTGAAAAAAATTTAATCAATTTTGGAAAAAGTTCATGGAATTTGGTGAAAAAAGTTCGTCGATTTTGCAAAAGAAGGAAAAAACCGAACAAAATCGTTCATAGGAAAAAAAAGAAACAATATAGAAACAAAAGGATGAAAAGTCTCTGAGAAAACACCAATGCTAAGGTGGCGGACTGGCTATGGCAGAACGCTTGTACTCTGGAGGACTCCAGTTCGAATCTTGCGTTTTAGAAACAGCAAAAAAGAAGAAAGAATGGGCCGGCCCAGTGCGGCGGGAGGGTGTGCGCCCGAATGCATAAATAACTAAAACGGGCGCTTAAGGCGCCGTTTAGGAATTGCCAAGATTTGCAGTTGCCCATCTGGACACTGTGTACAATAGAGAGACGGGCCAAGGACCAACTGGATCGCAGCCCAGCTAAGCGACCAAGAAAGAACATAGCAAGAGACAAAATTTAGTACCACCTCGAATATGTTTTAAATTCAAGCTAAAAGCGTAAAATCATGGAGTCAGTCTATGCTTTATTATTAGGGAAAGATTTAGTACCACTAATACTTCTAGAATAAGTAGTTTGACCATAGTTTGACCAGATTTAACCAAAATTCAGAAAAAAAAAACAGAAATTTGAGCATAACTTTTTTTCCTTCTAGAATTTGAGAATTCTAAAAATTTGCAAACAGGCCTACGGTTCGTGCCTCAAACCGGGACTAAAGATTAACCGGGACTAAAGGTCTAATCTTTAGTCCCGGTTTGAGATACGAACCAGGACTAAAGGGCATTGCACCCTTTAGTCCCGGTTTGAGATACGAACCAGGACTAAAGGGCATCGCACCCTTTAGTCCCGGTTCGTGTCTCAAACCGAGACTAAAGGGCTCATTTGAACCGGGACTAATGCCTTTGGCCGCACGAACCGGGACCAATGCCCCCATGGGTACCGGTTCGTGACTAAACCGGGACTAATGGGTGTATCTGGCCCGAACGAAAGCCCTGTTTTCTACTAGTGTAAATTGCTCCCTGCGGAAAATGTGAAATAAGGAATCCTGACATACAATATTAAACATGTTATGAACAGACGTTTATATTTCAACAAAATGTTATGTAAACTGTAAATAGTTCCAAGAAACAAAGCAAGGAATCATAAGCAAATTGGGAGCTGAATAATTTAGCCCATAAGGGCAAAGAGCTGCTTATGTCTAACAACCCAATAACAATTGCAATGCATTAGCACCGACTGTTCAAAAACAGAATGAGTCAAAATATAGTTTATTGGCTTACAAAACACATTTAAGTGACTGTTCAAAGCTTAGTAACATGTTTAATGTATCGCTACCATGAATGAATCAATACATACATTTGTGACAGTGCCCACAAGGCCAGAACTAGTCAACAGGTCCACACGTTGTGTTACACTTATTATTTCTGCAACACAGTTTAACTTAAACACCCTTTGGAAACAAAATGGATTACATTGGTTTTACTTTTTTGCCACTGATCAGATATGGTCGAGAATTTTGAAGACGTGAACAATTCAATATTACCACAAACAGTTCCTACATAATTCGGGATTCCCTTCTTTACTGCTTGCTCTATTAGTTTCTTTCTCATATATGAAAACTTATTCAGAATATAGAAAGCATGCACGGGGTCACTAGTGAGCTTACGTATGTTAAACGCGGAGAGAAACTCCAAAACCTTGAGAATTCTGTCGTCCACCACAATGCACTTGACTTCAACTATTTTAAGGTGCTCTGATATTGCAGATGATCTCTCAATTGAGCTGTAGCTTCCTTTGATTACCACCTTACAACCTGGTTCCTATGGCAGGTAGAAACATTTAACCAAGATGAATGATTAATTTTGAGAGCGCAGCCATTGTCCATTAAGAAGATTTATACCCAAGAAAAGATTTGAAGAGCGAGCTTCTCCAGAACTGGTGAGTTTTTCAGAATGCAAGCTAGTGGATTCAGGTCAGGAGCATCGCACCAGTACTCATCGAGTAATAATGTTTTTAACTTGCTAAATGTAGAGCAATGCTTCAAATCTCTTGAGAAGATGAACTGTAGCATAAATACAAAAGTAAATGATCAAATAATCCTTACTGAGAATGCGGGATCATAATCTAAGGTCCCTCAATGGTGATAATGCATACGTAAACAATGCAGATAGTGCAACACAAATGAGGGATGGCATAAAGGAGTAAAGAAGATGAGTGTCATACCTTTGGAAATGTAGACCTCAACGCAAGATGTTTAGCACTAGAAATACCATCCAAAAGCACACTATTGCGAATAGAAAGACAATTCTTACATGCATTGTTATTAACTCCACACAAAACACCAGAGTCATAATTCAAACAGACATCATAGTTAAAGTCATAACAATACACAGATGCAGTCTCTAGCATCGGCATGTTTCCAAGTAAAGGGGTTGGACGTTGACATGCATCTAATGTAAGAGAAACAACACTTGGAGTAGAAATACGAACCCGGGAATCTGGGTCAGCTGTACTGCAAGCTCTGATGGTCAAATGCTTCACGGAACAGGACGATATCCTATTGGCACAGATGCGGCAATCTAGCAGCATGAGATCTTCTAATGCTGGACAGCTAGCAAAATCAATCAAGGTCTTCTATAGGGCTACACCGGTAAGGTGCAATGTCTTGAGATGCCGGGACACAAGAGGCAGATCATCTAGGTAGAGATGCCCAAGAAAGATATACAAGGTGAGTGCACGAACTTTGCACATCATAGCAAAGCGGATCCATAGGTTCACATAGGGTTGGTCTTCTTGTGAGAACTCATCGAATGCGATCTTGACGGTGTCTAGGTCAGTGCGCTCATGCAGGAGCAGTAGATGGTCCACGAACTTGTGGAGATCCTTGACATACATAGGATCTTCAGGGTGAGAGTCACCGATGCATAGGGGGTCTATGGTGGACCTCCAGAGGTGGCGCCAGCGCGAGGCGAACACGCACGTCTGCACGGCCTCCCATGCTGGCAGGAAGGAGAGCAAGTGGTGGAGCACCTGGTCGGGAACATCGCTTATCTGGTGGGCGCTGCCGCTCACCGGCAGTGCGCTCCCGTCCTTTTCCCCGGCAGGCATTCTGTTGAACATGTGAGGCAAAGAGACGGTCAGACGACTCGAGAGGGTGGAAAGAGAGGGGATGAGCCCAATGGATACCTCGCCGAGGCCTTCGACTAGCCGCCGGCAAGCCCTCTCGTAGCGAGTAGCCGCCGCCGGAGGTAGCAGGGACTTTTTTTCTTACAAAAAAGGTAACCGGGAAATGGGGAGGAGTATTCGGCACACTCCCTCGCTGTGATGATATAGTGCCTGCTTTACCCTAAAAAGAAGATACTTCTGCTTTTGGGCTGGGCTCAACAACAAAACGCCTAATAATAGTTGGGTTGTGATGTCGACTTTTCTCATACACATTGTACATATTTGTATACATTGGATATATTTTTCAATACACATTTCACATTTTTTAACTGCATTATTAACATTTTTCCAAACAAATTGAAAACATTTTTTTATTTCTACATTTTTCCATATGCATTGTGCATTTTTCATACTACGTCAACATTTGTTCAATATACACTTAACATTTTTCAAAAAACTATAGAAAAGTTATACTCCCTCCGTTCCACAATGTAGTGCGCCTGTGCTTTCCGAGATCCAAGTTTGACCGTAAATATAACCAACAAGACCGACTGCGGCGGGAGAAAAAATTATATCACTAAATTCATATCGAAAATACAAATTCAGTGGTATAATTTTTGCTCCCGCCGCACTCGGTCTTATTGGTTAAATTTACGGTCAAACTTGAATCCCAGGAAGCACGGGCGCACTACATTGTGGAATGGAGGGAGTAGTATTTTTTTTATTTCTACTTTTTTCCATGCGCATTGTACATTTGTTTTATATATTTTTTGTACACAGTTAAAAAAATTAATGCAGGATTAACATTTATCAAAAAAGTCGAAAACATATTGTACTTTTTGATTTCTACTTTTTCCCATACACATTGTACAAATTTTAGTAAATTTTTGTTATACTTTGAAAACATTTTTTATATACACACTTAACTCTTTCTTAACATAAGATTCACATTTGTCAACTCTTGTATATAAGCTAATACTTATAATAGACCATACTGTTGATGTTCAAATTGAAATTTTTCAGAAGAAGTTAGCTTGGTACCCAACTTTCTCATGGGGTAGCGAGAAACCCTGATACCGGATGATATCTAAATTTTCCGCCCAATACCCAAAATCCTGATGGCAGCATAGTGCGGCCCCACGTGGTTGGGAAAAGTTCCAATCAGCTGTGGCTGTGCAACAGGAGTAGGCGAGGTCATGCAACGATGAATTTCCAAGTTGCTCTCAACCTAAACTCTGAGAGAACAGCCCTAACGGTCGGGTCAACTTAATACTGCACCTTAAAACATACTATGATGTACTGTAAAAATGCCTCTTAACCCTCTCGTGTGCCCTTTGCCACTTCTACTACTTACACGCCACCTCACCTTCAACTACGACGAAATAATAGCTTACAACGGAGACCTAACCATCTTGCTACATTGGAGAAATGACCAATGATGGTGCCATGTTCAGTGTAGAAAATGTTGTGGACATTGCCATAGCGTTTTACATCCCGTGAGGGTTTGGTCATTTTCACTCAGCATGACCAGATGGTAGGCGTGGGCCCCCATACCGATCCTGGCTAGGCAGGTTACTGAGCCCATGGGCCGATGGCTCCCTTGTCCTTGTTTTCATATTTATTACGCTCGTGGTAGATGGATCTAAATCCTGAGAGTTGGGGCTGCGATAAACTCACAAATCTCGGCCATGAGCTCACACAGAGTGCTTAGAAGAAGTGAAAGAAAGAAACAGAGCAGCCCAAACCAAAGGTTACACTCAGCCTAACTCAGAACAACAATGCCTAAGAAAAAGATTCATCATGCTGAGCTGCACCCAACCATTTCCCCACGCCTCTCACACTCAATGCCATGAGTTTCTATTTGGCTCGCATGCAATGGCAAGGTCGGAACCATGGCAGTCAACGTGATTTGTTTCTCTTCGGTTCCTCTCTTTAATTTTGGAACTATTGTAGGTGGCCGTCTTGCAGTATCGGGTCTTCTCCATGCCACTACATCTATCTTTTATGACATGGTTTGACTAGGTGCACATGTAGGCAGTTCCACACGTTCTTATACTCCCTCCGTCCCAAAATAAGTGTCTCAACTTTGTACTAACTTTGTTGAGACACTTAATTTGGGACGGAGGGAGTATCTTGCTGGCCCCATAATAATCATGTACTAAATAATGCCTACAACTATTTGTTACGCCTTTAAGGGAGCATGTGGTTCTTATCTAGGACCACTTCTATTTTTCTCTCCTAGTTTTTTGGAGCTCAAATTTATGAAGCTTCGGTTTTAGGTATTTATCATGGTGTTACAAAGCTTAATTAAGCTGCTAGTGCTTTTGTGTGCTTGTCAGATGAAAATAATATTGCACTTTTGACATGCTCCTTGTTCCAGTTCAAGAATTTGCCTAGAAATGTCAATGTTTTTTTTGCATTACACGAAGATCTCCCCGGCTGACATACGACATACAGACTGTCATTGATAATACTGTGACCAAATTGCAGCGATGGCAAAGGAAGTTGGGCACCAAAGCTAGTTGGCTCACGTATTGTCAATGTGGTGCTCTCGTCCATCATTATTTATAGTATAAGTTAATGGTAAAAAATTTGGGCTCCTCGGTAATTAAGGAGATCAATAATGTTCGTAAGAATTTGCTATATAAATCTACCATGGAGACAAATTACATGGTGGTTTCATGTTTGGTCAGTTGGATTCAGATTGATGTAGTAGGTCGGGGGGTCATCAACTTTAGAAAGAGATATATCAATTGAAGAAGAAAAAAGACCGTGCTAGAACGACATCCTGACTCTCTGCGGCACAGAGCGCATTCCTAGACCAATTCAGATTGGTCATGCCGACATTGCATGTTTACATACGTCATGGTCGCCAAGTAACCAAAAAATACCAAGCGGCATTTGCATAATAGCTTGTTCAATTATCAACTCTGCCATCCTTTTGGCCAACTGCCTGAAATGTGTATTTTTACCTTGCCAAACGAATGTATGCACGAGCAGCGGCGCCATCGGATCCGTCTGAGAGTTCTCCTTTATCCCCTCGTCCTTGTGCTGCATCCGGACCTGGCGCCGCAACATGTCTCAGATCAGGCCAGGAACCCTAGCACCCCCACGATCAACACTTTCCATTGCAGGCCGGTGGCGAAGGCGCATGACGTGACCTCGTCGCCATTGAAGTGCCTAGCATGGGAGAAGCGATGGACGAGGAGAAGTGGTCGATAGTGATGACACTGAGAGACGCGGCCAGTATCCGTCGTCCCCCATGTGCAGCAAATGGGCAAACGAAATTGCAGTTCCAAACGCGATAGATATATGTACCAAAAGGATACAGGCGCATTGTCCCAATGGCTGAAGCGCGCACACTCAGTAAAGAGCTACTTATAGCTCATCTCCTAAAACGCCACACTCCCCCATCCAGAGGCTACACCTGGCCCAGCTCGGTACAACAATAACCAAGCACAAGACGATAAGATTCCATAAAGTTGAGATGTAGGCCGTTCCACAATTCGTTTTATCTTTTGACGCTATAATAATGTTCTAATAATGGCCACTTATTATTCATTGCACATGCGAGGGAGCATGTGGTTCTTATTCGGGATCACTTCTATTTTCTCTCCTGGACTTTTGTAGCTCGTGTAGATGAAGCTTCTGTGCTAGGCAACATTTTCATCATGCATGGCATTGTGCATCTTGGGTACTTGCAATACAAACGGAATACTACAGGTTGTCATGCAGGTCTGACAAAGATAATATTGCATTTTTTACAGGTTGCACTCTAGTTAAAAAGTATCCCTTAGAGATATTTAGGGTTGTTTCTGCATTACAAGAACACCGCAAAGGCTGACCTGCAGCCTGTCTTGAATAAACTTGCGACCAAATTGTAGCGGATGGCTCATGTTTTGCGAACACTGTGCTATCGACCATCCTGGTTTATCTATGTTAACTAAAATTAATCTATTTGGGCTCCTCAGTAATAAAGGAGATTGATTATCTTCATATCTACAGTAGAGACAAATTGCATGGAGGTTGCATGTTTAGTCAGCTAGAATAAGGTTCATATAGTAGGTTGGAACTTGGACGTCATCGGTCCTAGAAAATTTGGTTACCAGCGCTTTCACTGGAAGCCTGGAAATGAAGAGACAAAACACTGTCCTGGATCAGAGAATTACTGAGCTTCATTGTGCACTGTAGCCACCAGCTCTACCACCGCCGTGGCAACTACCTGAAACCAAGAAGCACTTGATCTCCTTCAGCACCCTTGCTCAAGGCAATAGTTCAGCACGGTAGGTTCTGGACGTGTCTGCAAGGTCGGCGTCTCGTGCAGGTACTTCAAGTCGAGGGTGTTGGAGAACTGTGTTTTGCTCGCGTGCATGGAAAGGAAGTGGTTCTCTCTGTGTGTGTTGAAGAACCACGTTTTGCTCGCCCAGATGGGCAAGGCGTGGTTGTGGCCAAGGTTGTCGCAGAACTGTGTCTTGCTTGGGAAATTAGACAGTGACGATTTAGACACGTCCGCCTGTACGCCTAAGCAGCGGTACCTGGTTTTCAGTTAATACTAAGCACTCAAATCCCAAAATCTCATATTCTCAAGCAAGGAACCCTATTTTTTTGCAATAGTTTTGCTAAGGGCTGGTATAGGAGAGAAAACTGTTGAGAGTCCATGGGCTGTGTCCTAGTCATGAACCATAGAGAACACAACACATCGGTGGTCGTATTTATAGAGATGATTTATCTGCATATTATTTGGTTGCTCATAACATTTATATCGGGTAAATTTCGTCAGATTTGAACTCGGAAGGTCTTCATAAATAATGGAAGTCTCGAATGATGTACAACAAGGGCATGTGCTATCAATTATTTGAACTTGGTTGATACGTGTCCTTTCAAATTGGTAAACGTGCTTCTGAACTAGAGTATTTCACGCGCCGCGGGAAAACTCAGATGTTGCTATGAAACATTGTTGCGGCACCACAAGAACAAATTATGTTAAGTTAGCAGCTTAATGGTTGAAGAAATTTATGTAGTACGTGAAACGTAAGTATTTAATGAAAAAATTATCACAGTTTGATTAATATATGTTATCACCAAAATATCTTCAATTATTTGAATAGGCTGAATTAAAAATTTACCTGTGTTGCTTGACTTCCTCTAATTGACAAGAATTTGAAGCTTTGGATTTTATTTGTAGTTTCAAAACATTTTGGAATTATTTAGTACCCAAAATTATTGTAGAGGATATTCATAAGGTACAAAATATAGTTTACAAAATTAATATAGTTATTTTATTTAACAATTGGGCTCGATTTAGTCCTTAAGTCCTAAATCTTGTATTTGGATTTACTAGATTTTGTAGACTTTTTCTGAATTGGTTTGCATTGATTTTCTAATCAAATTCGAAACACAAAAATGATTAGGAAAAATGAATATCCAATCCAACCTTGCCAACCTTTGCAGCCCCACCAGTACTTGTTACTTGTACATAGGATGTTCCCTTGCACGAAGTGGCTGGATCCCTCTGCCTATCCAAGTGGTCAGTATCTCCTTGTCAGTGAACCTATAACCTTTAACGATGCAATGCAATTATTGATGCAGGAACTCGAGTTCTCCCAACACAGCGCCATGTATAGTCATGCCCCAAGACTGCCGACGCACCGGATGGTCAGCCGAGTACGGTAGCACTCCTATTTGATTGTCATCAACCGGAGGGGCAGTCCTTGTTTGAAGTACTCAATGTTCATCATCAATTGAAAGTGACCATAGACGGTTGAGTTCTATAAACTATGTCAAAAGATATGTTACATCGCACACATATTTTTTATAAAAACGGTATGCAAGGGATAACAGACGGTTGAGTTTTCAAAATGTGTAGGATGATAGGCTACACCGCACACACATTTTTTGCAATAACATTGTCAAAAGCATGAGACACGTTGATGTTTTCAAAAACTGTGTGCAATGATAGGCTAAATCGCACACGCTACTTCTTCAATAATCATGTGCAAAGCATTAAACATGTTTGTGTTTTTAGAACCGTGTGCAATGATAGTCCGCATCGCATAAACACACCTCTTTTGCAAAAACTGTTTGGACAATATTGCACATGATTGTGTCTTTTAACTGTGTGTAATATTTCGACGTTAGCCACACTTTTCTTATCCAATTATGCGCGCTGTTACATCACACACTGTTTGGTCCAAGGTTATGTGATAGGTGCGTCTTGATAGCACCATCATGAAGTAATATCGTCCATGGAGGATTGATTCAACAAAAAAAGCTAATCAAATAAATTGCTTCAAATCTCGGCTAACCGCGTACTGATTGATCCAATTGACCGAAGAACAAGTAGGTAGCCTGAAGAGTATATATTCTGAGTTTTGGGTGAATAAGTCAATGGCAAGAAGTCAAGAATCCATGACCTAACAAGATGAAGGCTGACGAACTAATGTGGTAGTACATGTGAGAGAAGGAGATGGGCTGACGGCAACATAGTAGCCTAGGACCCAGCGGGAGCCTGAGCATTACTGATGAACGACATTGACCAGATTGAGGACTTCAAAACCTATTGAATGGTGTAACAAGACAAATACTCTGTATTAACACGTGCCACCCTCTGACTGAGGTCTCACTTGGACATACGATTTATTTTTTCTGTACAGAGTAGCATTGTCACTTTTCCGTGTTATGAGAGGCGGAGGACATGGCTAGCACGGGCCCGATAAGGGTAGCTGCCCTCACGTCTCAGGCACACGTTCGCATCAAGATATGCATCGAGGGATTTTACCTGGCAAGGGAATCTGCAACAAGCCTTGCCAACTAGCACAAGTGCACATCATCTTTAGTCAGTCACTCGTGCTCTCTAGCAAGCACTGGTGCAAAATCTTTACCCTTGGTTATTAGCGAATAGTTAGGCACCGAGACAAAACAAACAGCAGCAGGTGGTTCTGACAGTGGTTGCTGAAGAACTGCATTTTGCTCGCGCGAATGTGCAGAAAGTAATCCTCGTCGAGGTTGTCGTAGAACTTCATCTTGCTTGCTCAAATAGACACATACGATTTGGACACGTCCGCCTGTGTGCCCAAGCAGTGAAACAAGATCGTCACTTTATGATAATCACTCAATTCCCGATGACTCATATTCTCAAGCAAATGCCTTTTTTTCTTGCAATGATTTTGCTAACAGTTGGCGTAAGTGGGGAAGTTGTAAAGACTCCATGGGCCGTGTGCTACTCATCAAGTATAGAGAGACACACTCCATCGGGGGTCAAATTTATGTAGATGATCTGGTGGCCACACATATTGCGGCTACTTGAAACATTTATATTGCAAAAATTTCACGAGATATATCAGCACGGAAGGTATTAATTAGTGATGGGAGTCTCGAATGCTATACAACAAGGGCATGTGCTATCTTTTATTTGGGCTTGGATGTACATGTTATTTCGAATTTGATCGGACAACTCGTTCAAATTTATCTGTTACAGTTAATCCTCTGTAACTAACTGATCTATATGCATATAATGCAGTGTAGTCTATAGACTGACTCTTTTTTTTTTGGTGAAGGAGGTTAAGACCCCCGGTCTCTGCATTAATCGATGCATACACGACAAGAACATACATCAAGCCAAGCCACCTGAAGCCACCACTCACACCTACAAACTCGATAATTTGAAGTGCTTTCACTCCCGATATCTAAAACCGGTGTCGTCACCGATCCAACTACATAACGTATCGGAACCTACAACCAATGCAGCAAACCTAAAGTGTACCACATGCACATGTTTTAGAGGCCACCATCATCGTCAAACAGCTAACCCATCTTCAGAAAAGAGATCCGCATCATCCTTGCCAGTCTGGCCCTCCGTCGACGCCACCATGATGCCCAACGGCTCCACCTCCCTGCGTGCAAACTGCTGAGCACATCGCGGTCGCCGTCGCTACACCACAACACCATGCCGCAAAGTACCACCAGCCGTCACAGCTTGAAGTCCCTGGAAGATCTGTCGTTCGTAGCACCTGTCGAACATGCATGACAAAGTGTAGCACATGTCGGCTAGGCATGACTTGGCATCTCTACCAAAGCTTCGTGCAAGACGAAGCCGCTCCACCTCCTGCCTCTGTCATCTAGCGCTGCTCCACAAATGATGCTCCCAAGAGGGAAACGTCGCCGCAGTGACACCATCGTCCGATCTGGAAGACCAGATCCTAGGGTTTCCCCCGAAGCAGAACGAGTGGGTCGACAGTAGTTACATGACGATGCCTTCATCAAGATAACGGCACAGAGCGCCACCATCGCCTGTCGTCGGCTCGGTTTTCACTAGCAACCATGTCTCCCCGACTCGCAGCCGGGACTAGAAGAAGGATCTGGAGATCCGACCACCCAACCTCAGGCCGACCACCTCCGACGGAGGAGATGACCACCACTACCAAGTCCCGAGCGCAAGCACAACCACCAATAACACATCACGAGCAACCCGGGGATGCCTCCCCGACCTGCCTCGGTGCCGATCCAGAAGGTCGAGCGCAAGCGATAGGACAAA
>NC_057803.1:648286261-648292284 GCF_018294505.1 Triticum aestivum | reverse complement strand
ATCATGGCAGCCCAGCGTCGCTGCGCCCCGCAGAACGCCGCATTCTGGCCAGGGTAGATTTCCCCACTACGATCCCGCCTCGCGAGAAGGAGAAAATCCTCCGCCGGGGCCCATGTTGGGTGCGCTTCACCTGCCGGCACGCCCTAGCGGCGGTGAGTTGAGGGAAGGGGGAGGAGGTCGCGGTCAGGCGGCAGCTAGGGTTTTCTCCCCTGCCGCCCGTGGGAGCGCCATAGGAGGTCACGAGAATGAGATGCGTTTGTACCCTGTTACCCAATAATGAAGAGGAGCTAGTATATTTCTCTTGTTCTTTGGTACAAAAGATTACGAATAAGTAACGAGCTATTTTATGGTACCCAAAAACTAATACGAGTGGTTTATTTTTGTCAACCCGATGGCAGATACGATTACCCCTCGGCTAGGTCCACAGAGTACTAAGGGCAACTCCCACGTCCGGCAGATTTCGTTCGCCAGCGTCGCTTTCCGTCCACACGGACCAAAACCACGGCCGGACGCAGAGCGCAAATGAGCGGATGACTGTTTTGTTGTACGGTTGGACCAATTTCCAGCCCATATTTCGGCCGGGTTTTTGTGTTCCCGTGGACACACAACATATGGACACGACGTCCTCCCATGTCCTCCTCTGGGCCATCGGTCGGTGGCACATAGGCAAAACCCCGCTGCCCCAACCGAGTCCCGCGTCCCGGGCCACTTTGGCACCGCCGGCGTCCCCCACCCAGCTGCCATCACCATCGCCGCCGACACAACCATTGTCGTCCGACAAACCGACATTGTTTTCATTTTTTTCCGTCGACAGTGTATCTTGCGGTACGGGGCCTACCATGGTCGTCGCCGCCCTCGGCACACCACCGACGCTGCAGGACGTGGCCTTGGTCGCCACCCTCGGCATACGACCTCCTACACCAGCTGAGGCTCATCGATGCCCATGACTATCGCCGCCCACGAGGTGTTCGCACATTTGCCCGGCTAAGACTCGTCCATGCCTAGTGAGGATCAGATTCATCACTAAGAAGGATAATGGAGGGTACCTCAGATGAGTTTTCTTACAATAACATCATATGCTCATCATCATAGGAAGAATCATCCGACGATCGGAGCGATGTTGTGGTTGCCGCACTTCTCGTCAATGATCACATTTCAAGTCGTCGACCGTTATTCACAGAATCGATAGAGGGCCATGCACCTAGGTTAAACGTGAAAAGAGAAAATGACTTTGTCGTACTCTTTAACGATTATTTCAATCTCACAAAACTACTATTCAATGCCAAGCTTTTCCGGCCGCACTTCCTAATGGGGAGTCCATTGTTCAACCATATTCGGGAGGGCATAGTTGGTTATGATGATTACTTCAAACTCATGTATGATGCTATTGGTAAGGTTGCCTTCTCCTGTGACCAGAAATGCTGTCCAGCTGTTCGAATGCTTGCATATCAAGTTTATGTTGATCTATTGATGAGTACATAAGCATGAGTGTGTCCGCATGCCTCGAGTCATTGTATATGTTTTACAAAGTTTTGGTTAAGATTTCTGGCCTAGAGTACATGAGAGAACCAAATGTTGAGATGCAACCCGGATCAATGTTCAGAGGCTTTCTGAGGATGGTTGCAAGAATAGATAGTATGCACTGATAGTAGAAGAACTGTCCATTTTTATGGCAGGGGAAATATAAGGGACACCTTGATGCATGCATGGTCATATCTTAAGTTGTGGCGTCACAAGGCTCTAGATTTGGCACTTTTTCGGCATGGCAGGTTTTTACAATGACACCAATGTGCTTTAGCGCTCTCCGCATGGCAATTCCCGAGAGGTCAACTATGAGATCAATGGCCACCAATACAATAAGGGATACTACCTAGTTGATGGTTTCTATCCTCAGTGGTCTACTTTTTTGAAGACAATCTCCGAGTCCCAAGGACAGAAGTGGGCTAGGTTTATCAAATAACAAGAGAGTGCTAGAAAGGACGTGGAGCGTGCATTCGTTGTGCTCCAATCTCGATGGATTATTGTTCGGCGGCCTGCTAGAACATGTAGGGTTGACAATATGTGTGAGGTGAGGACTGCTTGTGTGATCACGACAACATAATTGTAGATGATGAGCGTGATGACAACATCTATGACCAATAGTGGGATATCATGGTGATCTGGTCGAGCCTGACGGTGGATCTGCAACGTTTGCACGGTTCATCCAATTTCATCATGAAACACGTGATTGGGCAACTCACATTCAACTTTAAGATGATTTGGTTGAGGATATGTGGATTCGCAAGAAATAGATAGTTCCATCTTCTCATTTTCTTGCAATTCATTTCTTTCAGTTTTAAATTCATTTGGTTGTAAAGTATATGATTTTTATTTATTTGGATGTAAACTATGTAATTTTCTGGTGATTGATATTTTTCTTGGGTGAAAAAAGAATCGATATAGCCAAGTGCGACATAGGGAATGCTGCGGGGATTGCGAGCCAGGACGAGGCAGTGTATAGCGGCG
Source organism: Triticum aestivum (assembly GCF_018294505.1). Taxonomy (NCBI): domain Eukaryota; kingdom Viridiplantae; phylum Streptophyta; class Magnoliopsida; order Poales; family Poaceae; genus Triticum; species Triticum aestivum. The sequence continues at coordinate 648,289,779 of NC_057803.1, read as the reverse complement.
GAGGCATAGTGGATATATAGTGAATGAGGGCAGAGGTGGTCGAAGTCATCATCGGGTGAGGCGGGGAGGGCCCCAGTAGGAGATCTTACTCACAGAGACTCACTATAACGGAGCACGGCAGCTCGGCACATATCATCGTCACTTCGAGTAAGGGTACTGGAGCTCGTCCCACCCCTGCCGGTGCTCGATAAAGGGTATGATCATCTAGGGTCCTACGTTCATGTATGTCAAAATTCCTGATTCAAAAGGTATAATCATCTTCTTGTTTCTACCTAGAAAAAAAGTATCTTATGTCCCTAGTTAGCAAATCATGTAGCCTCTATGCTGTGAGTTTTCTTTGTTGTAGCGAGGGAACTTAACCTGCACAAGTTATTTGCAGGGAATTTAGCTAATATTGTGCTGGGTAAAGACACACTCGCTGAAGATGTTGTAAGATCACCGAGCCCTTTGTAAAATTATAGTATTTGCTACATTCCTTCAACATCCGTCTGAAATTTAGATTTTTCATGCTCCCTCTATTCCTCAGTATAAGTCTATGTAGAGATTCTATTATGGGCTACATAAGGAGCAAAACGAATGAATCTACAGTATAAAAATGCATCTATATATATCCGTATGTGGTCCATAGTGAAATCTCTACAAAGACTTGTGTATTTAGGAATGGAGGAAGTAGAACATTGCAGCATGGCACCCATACTTCAGGGCATATAAATGAACTATGCTCCTCCCTTATCTAGTATAATTATTCAATCACTCTCTTTATATCCAGGATTTCTCAGTTTCATGTGTTTGCCACGTGTTGGATCGCACCCTCTAGCTATCATCCATCTTCTTTTTTTGAACATTATCACAGAGACAACCCCTCATATATACGTGCATACACTAATCATATGAACGCACACACGCACACCTTACCCCTATGAGAACCTCTGAGAGACTGACCCGGCATATCATCTTCAGATTTTATAAAGTCACCGTAGGCGCCTCGTAGTCAACCGGAACGTCTCCTCCCATTGAATGCATATCGCCGGAAATCCTGAAATAAATCCTGGATAAATGCAAGCATCATGACTTGAACACTGGTGGGCTAGGATCACTTCCACCTAACCATCCAACCATTGGTTGGTTCACCTTTCTTCCATCTTCTATCAATGCACCTTTCCGGTAGAAATAGGTTGCCTTCTCAGCTTTTACCTACATTATTAATCCCATTGTTTGTATGTGTTGGTGCTGCCTCTTGCAGCGCCCTTCTTCTTCTTCCTTGCCAAACAATAACTCTCTCATGAACACAAGGAAGACAAAATGTTTCGGGCGTCAAGTGCCTGACACACAGCCTCACCTTTTCTTTCACTGTATTTCACTTGGTTCAGAAGTACACATGCTCACATTCCTATAAGAGCATCTCCAACAGGCGCGCTATCTTAGCCACGCGCTGGAAAAAACTGTTTTTTATTTTGCACGCGCGGAGCCGAAAAGGGCGCTCCAGCAGCCGTGCAATAATCGTGCACGCGGTATAACGGGTTAGTGCAAGGAGGAAAATGGCATTGTGCACTGCTTATTTCGTGCGCCGGCTCCCGCCCGCTGGACGGCGACGACTCGCGTGTGACTTCACCAACCACCAAATCTAGACCTCCAGGCACTGGTGCCATCGCCCGCACCTTCCTCATTTGCTCCGGCGACCCGCCGGTGCTTTCCCCGGTTATCCCCGCACGCCGCTGCTGCTTCCTCCACCTCCTCTCATCGCCGCCACCCCTCGAGCGCACCCTACCTCCGGCGGCCCATTGCAGCTCGGCGCCCAAAAGGTGTTCGAAAAAACGCTTGCAAGGTATGTATTGCTTCATCTTTATATTTTGTAGATGAATTTGGTGCATGCTCTTTCTAGTTTTATAAAATAGTTGAAATTCAATATTGTAGATGAGTTCGTCCTACGATTCTTCCAACAACGAATTTGATATTCAAGAGGATGACCTCACAATGATCCTAGCTATGCACGTCAATAAAAAGCCCAAGCACGGTGATTCAGTTATGGGTCGTCAGAAATTATGGACAGATAAGATCGATGCCCACAACAGATTGATGAAGAACTATTTTGTGGAGAATCCCACATACCCCGAGTCCTACTTTCGGTGAAATTTTAGGATGAGCATCGAGTTGTTCAAACGCGTTGCAAAGAAACTGGCGAGCCATGGTCGGTTTTTTCAGCAAAGGAGGAATGCCCGCTGGAGAACTCGGGCATAACACCTTTCAAAATGTGACAGCATCTTTCCGTATGTTCACATATTGTATTCCGGAGGATCTAGTTGATGACCACTTGGCCATGGGTGAGAGTCAAGCCATCATGTGTGTCACGCTGCGCAGTCGGAATTGTGCAAGTGTTTCGTCCAGAATATTTGAGAGCTTCCAATGCTGAAGACACCGCACGGCTTTTGGAGATGAACAAAGCTAGTGCGTTGCCAGGTATGCTTGGCTCAATAGATTGCATACACTGGAGTTGGAAGAACTGTCCTAAGGCATGGCATGGACAATTCCACTGCCAGGGTTCCACTATAATCCTTTAAGCAGTTGCCGATTAGGAGAGTTGGATTTGGCATGCATTTTTTGGAATGTCTGGATCTTTGAATGACATCAACGTTCTTAATCGGTCACCACTTATGAATAAGATTGCAAATGGTGAAACTACATCGGTGAAGTTTGTAGCAAATGGTCATACATACAACTATGGCTACTATCTTGCGGATGACATCTACCCAAAGTGGCAAACATTTGTGAAGTCGTTGAAAAAATCGAAAGGTAAGAAGAATCTGGATTCCCATGATGCTCAGGCGGCGGCTAGGAAAGATGTGGTGAGACCTTTCGGGATTTTGCAAGACCAATTTGCTACTGTAGGAGGACTAGCTAGATTTTGGTATCAAGAGATCCTTTGGTACATCATGAGCGCTTGTGCGATCATGCATAACATAATCATCGAGAATGAGCGTGGGCAAAATTTGGACTATTCTCAGTATGAGTTGTTGGGACGTCCCGTGCGAGTGCGGAGGAGGTCTAAGAGGGTGGCTCGATTTATTGCCTCCTATCACGCCATTCGACATGCTGAAACACTTGATGATATTCAAAAGGATCAAATCGAGGAGTGGTGAACATGGAATGGCCGAAAAAACTAGTTTGATGTTGTATTGTAGAACTATTTGTTGCATTGGAAGATAAACTATTTGTTTGAAATGTAATAAATTTAACTATTTGTTGTTGATTTATTTTGTGTGTGTGTTTGATCTTCTTGGTTCTATTTTAAGTGTGAAATGTTGTTTGTGTTGGGCGCACATTGTAAATTTAGCGATCCTGCTGGAGCTGCTCGCCTGCGCGATATTTTGGAGCGGTTGCTGGAGCAAGCGCCCTGCTGCGCGCAAAAAAAAAGGCTATTTCGGCGCTGGAAAAGAATTAGCGCGCCGCGCATTACGCGCCTGTTGGAAATGCTCTAAGTAGAACAAGCACGGGTGCACAACATGCACGTTAAACTTGCC
>NC_057803.1:648229595-648285945 GCF_018294505.1 Triticum aestivum | reverse complement strand
AAAAAACAAAAACAACAAACAGATCAGCCCACAAGATCCGCCAGGTTTTTTGCTCCCGCTAGAATCCAATCTTTTGCTACCTCTCTTATCTTGTGCATGACCACCACCGGCAGAGAGGATTTCTTGTTGAAGACTCTCTCATTTCTTTCCTTCCAGATTTCCCAGGTGATGAGCATGATAGCCGTTTTTAGACCTTTGGGAGAGGAAGAGGGCGACCTAGCTAAGGCCTGCCAGTAGTCCACCACCTTGGGGCGACCAGAGCCCATGTTAAGCAGTAATTCCGGGCAGGAGAGCCAGGATGCCGCCGCGGACCAGATCCTCTTGGAGTAACGGCATTCAAAGAGCATGTGTCTCGCCGTCTCAGGGGAGCACCGGCATAGCTGGCAGGAGGGCTGGTGTGGCCATCCACGTTTGGCCAGGCGAACTAATCTGGTATCACTAGTACACGATCTGCATGATGCGGCCGTGCAGCTAACAACCTATGCAAGCGCCGACAAACTATCTCAATTCTACCTTATCCGTCCAGCCCGTTTTACTCCAACTTAACAGGGCATGTACAATGGTGCTATATTAGATGTGCCATGTAGGATAAATGATGAGGTGAATGAGAGAAAACTCATAAAAAAATGCTTGTCTTCTTTTATTTAAGAGAAGACAAGAGATGATCTCTTAGCACAATATGTGTCACCACTTTTTTAGCAATAGCTAGTTATTGAAGATAAGACTAAGAGATGACCCATTGTAGACATCTTTTTTTGTCATCTCTAAATTACATGCAAGACTTAAGATAAGATTACCTTATCAACCATTGTACATGCCCTCAGTGCGTACCGACCCTGCTCCTTCGCACAACACATTACATCACGTCTTGCCGTTAGATCACACAGCATCTCGTTCCCATCGCATGCCTTGCCGTGCTCTTGCTGCATAAGTCCCTAATGTGAACTACATTTAGAATCAATCTAAACTGAACTACATGGTAGGCGTGAGCACCCCCCCGATGCTGGCCACCTAGGACAGTGAGCACACAGGCCAATGGCATACAAGCCATTGTTGCCCTGTTTGTGATGCTGGCTGATGGAAAGATCTGACACCTGGTGTTACGATCTGTTCTTCATCATGAGCTTACAATTGCACAATACAACAGGGATGCTTAGCCGAAGTAAAAGACAACAACATAGCAGCACAAACCAAAGACACTCAGCGGAGCTCAGAATAGCAATGGCCAGGGAGAGCGTTCGGCAGACTACGAAGCACGCAACAGGTTCCCCTTGTCTCTCAACCCCACGACCTGCTATTGGCCTCGCATCCAAAGGCCAGTTCGGAACCATGGCAATCAATTTGCTTTATCTCTATTTCTTCCTCTCTTTACCATTCCAACAAATGTAGGTGACAGTATCATGTTTGCTCTATGTTACTGCACCAGCTTTTATAGCATGGTTTGGCAGCAGATATAGGCGGTTCCAAAATTTGTTTTATCTTTTGACGCTATAATAATGTTCTAATAAATACAAGCCACATATTATTTATTGCGCATGCGAGGGAGCATGTGGTTCTTATTCGGGATTACTTTTAATTTCTCTCCCGGACATTTGGAGCTCGTGTAAATGAAGCTTATGTGCTAGGCAGCATTTTCATCTTGACTTAGTGCATCGTGGTTACTTGCATTACAAACGGAATATTACCCTGCAACGATCCCATAAAAAACAAACAATTGTGTGAATTAGACACTAGTGTTCAAATTCAACAAAACTCAAATTAAACTGTCATGCTCGTCTGACAAAGATAATATTCCATTTTGACAGGCTCCGTTCTAGTTAAAAAATACCCCTAGAGATAGCTAGGGCTGTTGTTGTATTACAAGTTGTAGCGGACCGTTCAAGTTTTGTCAAAACACTTTTCTCTGGTCCATCCTTATTTGTGTATGTTAATTAACATTACTCTGTTTGGGCTCCTCGGTAATAAAGGAGATTGGAGTTCTTCATAGGAATTTCCTCTATGAATCCGCAGAAGAGACAAATTGCATGGAGATTTCATGGTTAGTGAGCTGTAAGAAGGTTCATAGAGTAGGTTGGAGGTCATCGGCCTTAGAAAATTTGGTTAGTTGCACTAGCGCGGAAAGCCTTAAGCGATATCAATGAGGAGACAAAAGACTGGCGTGGATCATAGCATTACCGGGTAACATTGTGCACTATAGCCATCAACTCTGCCACCTCTCTGGTAACTAGCTGAAAACAACCGCACTTGATGTCCTTCAGAATCCTTGCTCAAGGTAATAGTTCAGCATAGTATGTTGTGGTCGTGTCTGCAATGTCTGCCTCTATCCGTGCAGGTACTTCAAGTCGAGGGTGTTGTAGAACTGTGTTTTCTCGCATGCATGGACGGCAAGTGGTTATGTCCTAGGTTCTTAAAGAACCGGGGTTGGCTCTCCCAGATGGGTTAGGCGTGGCTGTGGTCAAGGTTGTTGTTGAACTGCGTCTTACCTTGGAAAATATACTTGGACAATGTAGATACGCCTGCCTATACGCCCAAGCATCAGCACTTCTTGCAATTAGTTTGGGACAGCCCGAAGCGAGGGGTTGCAAAATGTGCTCGAAGACGGATATTTGTGGGGCTATGATCGTCAAAGAAATCTCATGATGCGTGTGAAGAGGTCTCGGAACAGAATGTATGTCCTGAATCTGGACAAGGAACAGCCAGTGTGTTTGCTAGCAAAGTTTGACAAAACAGCGTGGAAGTGGCACTCACATTTTGGCCACTTGAATTTTCATGCATTGAGGAAATTGGGAAAGCAGCAGATGGTGAGTGGACTGCCCATGATTGATCATGTTGATCAGCTTTGCACTGGATGTTTAGTTGGCAAGCAACGCCGAGGTGCGTTTCTGAGAGAAGCAAAATTCAGAGCTTCAAAAGTTTTGGAGCTGGTTCATGGTGATTTATGTGGACCCACTACTCTGGCTACCCTGTCTGGGAAGAAGTATTTTTTGCTCATAGTAGATGATTACAACACGTATATGTGGTTGGTCTTGTTGAGGAGCAAAGATGAGGCACTTGAAGCTTTCAGAAAGGTCAAAATTGCAGCTGAGGTTGAATCCGAAGAAAAGTTGAAGGCATTAAGGACTGACCGAGGAGGGGAATTTACCTCTAATGAGTTTAAATCTTATTGTGAGAAGCATGGGATTAAGCGGTACTTGACGGCACCCTATACTCCACAGCAAAATGGAGTCGTTGAGAGGAGAAATCAAACCATTGTAGCTATGGCCAGAAGAATGTTAAAAACAGAAACCTACCAGGGAGATTTTGGGGAGAAGCGTGACTACTGCTGTTTATTTACTCAATAGAGCTCCGACAAAGAGTGTTGTTGGAATTACACCGTACGAGGCATGGTGCGGTAGAAAACCCTCGGTTGATCATCTTCGGACTTTTGGATGTATTGCTCATATCAAGGTGTTGGGTGTGAAGGAAATATGCCCTAGAGGCAATAATAAAGTTATTATTTATTTCCTTATAATCATGATAAATGTTTATTATTCATGCTAGAATTGTATTTACCGGAAACATAATACATGTGTGAATACATAGACAAACAAAGTGTCACTAGTATGCCTCTACTTGACTAGCTCGTTAATCAAAGATGGTTATGTTTCCTAACCATGAACAATGAGTTGTTATTTGATTAACGAGGTCATATCATTAGTAGAATGATCTGATTGACATGACCCATTCCATTAGCTTAGCACCCGATCCTTTAGTATGTTGCTATTGCTTTCTTCATGACTTATACATGTTCCTATGACTATGAGATTATGCAACTCCCGTTTACCAGAGGAACACTTTGGGTACTACCAAACGTCACAACGTAACTGGGTGATTATAAAGGAGTACTACAGGTGTCTCCAATGGTCGATGTTGGGTTGGCGTATTTCGAGATTAGGATTTGTCACTCCGATTGTCGGAGAGGTATCTCTGGGCCCTCTCGGTAATACACATCACATAAGCCTTGCAAGCATTACAACTAATATGTTAGTTGTGAGATGATGTATTACGGAACGAGCAAAGAGACTTGCCAGTAACGAGATTGAACTAGGTATTGGATACCGACGATCGAATCTCGGGCAAGTGACATACCGATGACAAAGGGAACAACGTATGTTGTTATGCGGTCTGACCGATAAAGATCTTCGTAGAATATGTAGGAGCCAATATGGGCATCCAGGTCCCACTATTGGTTATTGACCGGAGACGTGTCTCGGTCATGTCTACATTGTTCTCGAACCCGTAGGGTCCGCACGCTTAAGGTTACGATGACAGTTATATTATGAGTTTACATGTTTTGATGAACCGAAGGAGTTCGGAGTCCTGGATGAGATCGGGGACATGACGAGGAGTCTCGAAATGGTCGAGACGTAAAGATTCATATATTGGATGATATGGTTAGGCCAAGGGGTCAAGCCCATGAGGCTTTAGATCGGTGCAAAAAGGAGTTTTGCGGAGGCCAGGGGGCCAAACGCCGGAGACCCTGGCGTCTGGCCCTGGGCCAGACGCCGAGGCCCATGGCGTCTGGGCCAGACGCCAAGGATTGTGGCGTTTGGTCCTGGAGTCCGAGTGGGACTCTTGCCTTCCGGGCAAAACCGACTTTGAGGAGGCTTTTGCTCCAAGTTTCTACCCCGGGGCTCAACATATAAATAGAGGGGCAGGGCTAGCACCAAAGATACAACAAGTTGATCCACGTGATCTATTCCTTAGCCGTGTGCGGTGCCCCCTGCCACCATATACTCGATAATACTGTAGCGGAGTTTAGGCGAAGCCCTGCTGCTGTAGTTCATCAAGATCGTCACCACGCCGTCGTGCTGACGGAACTCTTCCCCGACACTTTGCTGGATCGGAGTCCGGGGATCGTCATCGAGCTGAACGTGTGCTCGAACTCGGAGGTGCCGTAGTTTCGGTGCTTGATCGGTTGGATCGTGAAGACGTACGACTACTTCCTCTACGTCGTGTCATCGCTTCCGCAGTCGGTCTGCGTTGGGTACGTAGACAACACTCTCCCCTCGTTGCTATGCATCACATGATCTTGCGTGTGCGTAGGAATTTTTTTTGAAATTACTACGAAACCCAACAGTGGCATCAGAGCCAGGTTATTTATGTTGATGTTATATGCACGAGTAGAACACAAGTGAGTTGTGGACGATACAAGTCATACTGCCTACCAGCATGTCATACTTTGGTTCGGCGGTATTGTTGGATGAGACGACCCGGACCAACCTTACGCGTACGCTTACGCGAGACCGGTTCCCTCGACGTGCTTTGCACAGAGATGGCTTGCGGGCAACTGCCTCTCCAACTTTAGTTGAACCAAGTATGGCTACGCCCGGTCCTTGCGAAGGTTAAAACGGAGTCTATTTGACAAACTATCGTTGTGGTTTTGATGCGTAGGTGAGATTGGTTCTTACTTAAGCCCGTAGCAGCCACGTAAAATATGCAACAACAAAGTAGAGGACGTCTAACTTGTTTTTGCAGGGCATGTTGTGATGTGATATGGTCAAGGCATGATGCTGAATTTTATTGTATGAGATGATCATGTTTTGTAACCAAGTTATCGGCAACTGGCAGGAGCCATATGGTTGTCGCTTTATTGTATGCAATGCAATCGCGATGTAATGCTTTACTTTATTACTAAACGGTAGTGATAGTCGTGGAAGCATAAGATTGGCGAGACGACAACGATGCTACGATGGAGATCAAGGTGTCGCGCCGGTGACGATGGTGATCATGACGGTGCTTCGGAGATGGAGATCACAAGCACAAGATGATGATGACCATATCATATCACTTATATTGATTGCATGTGATGTTTATCCTTTTATGCATCTTATCTTGCTTTGATTCACGGTAGCATTATAAGATGATCTCTCACTAAATTATCAAGAAGTGTTCTCCCTGAGTATGCACCGTTGCCAAAGTTCGTCGTGCCCAGACACCACGTGATGATCGGGTGTGATAAGCTCTACGTCCATCTACAACGGGTGCAAGCCAGTTTTGCACACGCAGAATACTCAGGTTAAACTTGACGAGCCTAGCATATGCAGATATGGCCTCGGAACACGGAGACCGAAAGGTCGAGCGTGAATCATATAGTAGATATGATCAACATAAACGATGTTCACCATTGAAAACTACTCCATCTCACGTGATGATCGGACATGGTTTAGTTGATTTGGATCACGTGATCACTTAGATGACTAGAGAGATGTCTGTCTAAGTGGGAGTTCTTAAGTAATATGATTAATTGAACTTTAATTTATCATGAACTTAGTCCTCGTAGTAGTTTGCAAATTATGTTGTAGATCAATAGCTCGCGTTGTTGCTTTCATATGTTTATTTTGATATGTTCCTAGAGAAAACTGTGTTGAAAAATGTTAGTAGCAATGTTGCGGATTTGATCCGTGATCTGAGGTTAATCCTCATTGCTGCACAGAAAAATTATGTCCTTAATGCACCGCTAGGTGACAGACCTATTGCAGGAGCAGATGCAGACGTTATGAACATTTGGCTAGCTCAATATGATGACTACTTGATAGTTTTGTGCACCATGCTCTTTGGCTTAGAATCGGGACTTCAAAGACGTTTTGAACGTCATGGACCATATAAGATGTTCCGGGAATTGAAGTTAATATTTCAAGCAAATACCCGAGTTGAGAGATATGAAGTCTCTAACAAGTTCTATAGCTAAAAGATGGAGGAGAATCGCTCAACTAGTGAGCATGTACTTAGATTGTCTGGGTACTTCAATCGCTTGAATCAAGTGGGAGTTAATCTTCCAGATAAGATAGTGATTGACAGAATTCTCTATTCACCATCACCAAGTTAGTAGAACTTCGTGATGAACTATAGTATGCAAGGGATTACGAAAACGATTCCCGAGCTCTTCGTGATGTTGAAATCGACGAAGGTAGAAATCAAGAAAGAGCATCAAGTGTTGATGATTGACAAGACCACTAGTTTCAAGAGAAGGGCAAAGGGAAAGAAAGGGAACTTCAAGTGGAAAGACAAGCAAGTTGTCACTCCCGTGAAGAAGACCAAAGCTGGACCAAAGCCTGAAACTGAGTGCTTACACTGCAAAGGACTGGTCACTGGAAGAGGTACTACCCCAAGTGATTGGCGGATAAGAAGGATGGCAAAGTGAACATAAGTATATTTGATATACATGTTATTGATGTGTACTTTACTAGTGTTTATAGCAAACCCTAAGTATTTGATACTAGTTCAGTTGCTAAGATTAGTAACTCGAAACGGGAGTTGCAGAATAAACAGAGACTAGTTAAGGGTGAAGTGATGATGTGTGTTGGAAGTGGTTCCAAGATTGATATGATCATCATCGCACACTCCCTATAATTTCAGGATTAGTGTTGAAACTAAATAAGTGTTATTTGGTGTTTGCGTTGAGCATGAATATGATTTGATCATGTTTATTGTAATACGGTTATTCATTTAAGTAAAAGAATAAATTGTTGTTCTGTTTACATGAATAAAACTTTATATGGTTACACACCAAATGAAAATAGTTCATTGGATCTCGATCTTAGTGATACACATATTCATAATATTGAAACCAAAAGATGTAAAGTTAATAATGATAGTGCAACTTATTTATGGCACTGCCGTTTAGGTCATATTGGTGTAAAGCGCATGAAGAAACTCCATGCTGATGGGATTTTGGAATCACTTGATTATGAATCACTTGATGCTTGCGAACCATGCCTTATGGGCAAGATGACTAAAACGCCGTTCTCCGGAACAATGAAGCAAGCAACAGATTTGTTGGAAATCATACATACCGATGTATGTGGTCCGATGAAAGGCTTACAGCAGGTATCATTACTTTCTGACCTTCACAAGATGATTTGAGCAGATATGGGGATATCTACTTGATGAAACATAAGTCTGAAACAATTGAAAGGTTCAAAGAATTTCAGAGTGAAGTGGAAAAATCATCGTAACAAGAAAAATAAAGTTTCTGCGATCTGATCATGGAGACGAATATTTGAGTTACGAGTTTGGTCTTCAATTAAAACAATGTGGAATAGTTTCATAGCTCACGCCACCTGGAAAACCACAATGTTATGGTGTGTCCGAACGTCGTAACCGCGCTTTATTGGATATGGTGCGATCTATGATGTCTCTTTTTGATTTACCATTGTCGTTTTGGGGTTATGCATTAGAGACAGCTGCATTCACGTTAAAAGGGCACCATCTAAATCCGTTGAGATGACACTATATGAACTGTGGTTTAGCAAGAAACTCAAGTTGTCGTTTCTTAAAGTTTGGGGCTGCGATGCTTATGTAGAAAAGTTTCATCCTGATAAGCTCGAACCCAAATCGGAGAAGTGCGTCTTCATAGAATACCCAAAGGAAATTGTTGGGTACACCTTCTATCACAGATCCGGAGGCAAGATATTCGTTGCTAAAAATGGATCCTTTCTGGAGAAGGAGTTTCTCTCGAAAGAAGTGAGTGGGAGGAAAGTAGAACTTGATGAGGTAACTGTACCTGCTCCCTTATTGGAAAGTAGTTCATCACAGAAATCAGTTCCTGTGACAAATACACCAATTAGTGAGGAAGCTAATGATATTGATCATAAAAAACTTCAGATCAAGTTACTACAGAACCTCGTAGGTCTTCCAGAGTAAGATCTGCACCAGAGTGGTGTAGTAATCATGTTCTGGAAGTCATGTTACTAGACCATGATGAACCTACGAACTATGAGGAAGCGATGATGAGCCCAGATTCCGCGAGATGGCTTGAGGCCATAAAATCTGAGATATGATCCATGTATGACAACAAAGTATGGACTTTGATTGACTTGCTCGATGATCAACAAAGCCATGTTAAATAAATGAATCTTCAAGAGGAAGACGGACACTGATAGTAGTGTTACTATCTACCAAGCTCGACTTGTTGCAAAAGTTTTTCAACAAGTTCAAGGTGTTGAATACGATGAGGTTTTCTCACTCGTATCGATGCTTAAGTCTATCTGAATCATGTTAGCAATTGCCACATTTTATGAAATCTGGCAAATGGATGTCAAAACTGCATTCCTTAATGGATTTATTAAAGAAGAGTTGTATATGATGCAACCAGAAGGTTTTGTCAATCCTAAAGGTGCTAACAAAATGTGCAAGCTCCAGCGATCCATCTATGGACTGATGCAAGCATCTCGGAGTTGGAATATACGCTTTGATAAGTTGATCAAAGCATATAGTTTTATATGGACTTACGATGAAGCCTGTATTTACAATAAAGTGAGTGGGAGCACTACAGCCTTTCTGATTAGTATATGTGAGTGACATATTGTTGATCAGAAATGATGTAGAATTTTTCTGCAAAGCATAAAGGAGTGTTTTTAAAGGAGTTCTTTAAAAAGAAAAGACCTCAGTAAAAAGCTACTTATATATTGAGCATCAAGATCTATTGAGATAGATCAAGACGCTTGATAAGATTTTCAATGAGTACATACCTTGGCAAGTTTTTGAAATAGTTCAAAATGGAACAGTTAAAGAATGAGTTCTTGCCTGTGTTGCAAAGGTATGAAATTGAGTAAGACTCAAATCCCGACCACAGCAGAAAATAGAAAGAGAATGAAAAGTCATTCCCTATGCCTCAGTCATAGGTTCTATAAAGTATGCTATGCTTTGTACCAGACCTATTGTATACCTTGCTCTGTATTTGGCAAGGGAGTACAATAGTGATCTAGGAGTAGATCACTGGACATTGGTCAGGAATATCCTTAGTAAGGACTAAGGAGATGTTTCTCGATTATGGAGGTGATAAAAGTGTTTGTTGTAAAAGTTACATCAGTGCAAATTTTTACACTGATCCAGATGACTCTAAGTCTCAATCTGGATACATATTGAAAGTGGGAGCGATTAGCTAGAGTAGCTCCGTACAGAGCATTGTAGACATAGAATATTTGCAAAATACATACGGCTCTGAATGTAACAGACCCGTTGACTAAGCTTCTCTCACGAGCAAAACATGATCACACCTTAGTACTCTCTGGATGTTAATCACATAGAGATGTGAACTAGATTATTGACTCTAGTAAACCCTTTGGGTGTTGGTCACATGATGATGTGAACTATGGGTGTTAATCATATACAGATATGAATATTGGTGTTAAATCACATGACGATGTGAACTAGATTATTGACTCCAGTGCAAGTGGGAGACTGAAGGAAATATGCCCTAGAGGCAATAATAAAGTTATTATTTATTTCCTTATAATCATGATAAATGTTTATTATTCATGCTAGAATTGTATTTACCGGAAACATAATACATGTGTGAATACATAGACAAACAAAGTGTCACTAGTATGCCTCTACTTGACTAGCTCGTTAATCAAAGATGGTTATGTTTCCTAACCATGAACAATGAGTTGTTATTTGATTAACGAGGTCATATCATTAGTAGAATGATCTGATTGACATGACCCATTCCATTAGCTTAGCACCCGATCGTTTAGTATGTTGCTATTGCTTTCTTCATGACTTATACATGTTCCTATGACTATGAGATTATGCAACTCCCGTTTACCAGAGGAACACTTTGGGTACTACCAAACGTCACAACGTAACTGGGTGATTATAAAGGAGTACTACAGGTGTCTCCAATGGTCGATGTTGGGTTGGCGTATTTCGAGATTAGGATTTGTCACTCCGATTGTCGGAGAGGTATCTCTGGGCCCTCTCGGTAATACACATCACATAAGCCTTGCAAGCATTACAACTAATATGTTAGTTGTGAGATGATGTATTACGGAACGAGTAAAGAGACTTGCCAGTAACGAGATTGAACTAGGTATTGGATACCGACGATCGAATCTCGGGCAAGTGACATACCGATGACAAAGGGAACAGCGTATGTTGTTATGCGGTCTGACCGATAAAGATCTTCGTAGAATATGTAGGAGCCAATATGGGCATCCAGGTCCCACTATTGGTTATTGACGGGAGACGTGTCTCGGTCATGTCTACATTGTTCTCGAACCCGTAGGGTCCGCACGCTTAAGGTTACGATGACAGTTATATTATGAGTTTACATGTTTTGATGAACCGAAGGAGTTCGGAGTCCCGGATGAGATCGGGGACATGACGAGGAGTCTCGAAATGGTCGAGACGTAAAGATTCATATATTGGATGATATGGTTAGGCCAAGGGGTCAAGCCCATGAGGCTTTAGATCGGTGCAAAAAGGAGTTTTGCGGAGGCCAGGTGGCCAAACGCCGGAGACCCTGGCGTCTGGCCCTGGGCCAGACGCCGAGGCCCATGGCGTCTGGGCCAGACGCCAAGGATTGTGGCGTTTGGTCCTGGAGTCTGAGTGGGACTCTTGCCTTTCGGGCAAAACCGACTTTGAGGAGGCTTTTGCTCCAAGTTTCGACCCCGGGGCTCAACATATAAATAGAGGGGCAGGGCTAGCACCAAAGATACAACAAGTTGATCCACGTGATCTATTCCTTAGCCGTGTGCGGTGCCCCCTGCCACCATATACCTCGATAATACTGTAGCGGAGTTTAGGCGAAGCCCTGCTGCTGTAGTTCATCAAGATCGTCACCACGCCGTCGTGCTGACGGAACTCTTCCCCGACACTTTGCTGGATCGGAGTCCGGGGATCGTCATCGAGCTGAACGTGTGCTCGAACTTGGAGGTGCCGTAGTTTCGGTGCTTGATGGTTGGATCGTGAAGACGTACGACTACTTCCTCTACGTCGTGTCATCGCTTCCGCAGTCGGTCTGCGTTGGGTACGTAGACAACACTTTCCCCTCGTTGCTATGCATCACATGATCTTGCGTGTGCGTAGGAATTTTTTTTGAAATTACTACGAAACCCAACAGGGTGCACACAACGCGAAGCTAGAGGACAGAAGTATACCCACAATTTTGTTGGGCTATGAGCAAGGTTCAAAGGCATATCGAGTCTACAACCCAGCAACGAAGAAAGTACAAGTGTCACGTGATGTAGTTTTTGATGAAGAAAATGCCTGGAATTGGGACGGCGCAGCAGTGGAGGACCGTCCTACAGGAGGTGATGACATGTTTGTTGTATCCTATCACACTGATCCTGCAGGCCACCATCACGACAACGACGTACATGAAGATGGGCTTGATGTTGATGACGATCCTGGACATGGCGGTGGAAATCCGGGATCCGGCAGCGCACCTGGAACCCCCATGGCGCGTACACCCAGACACAGCTTGCCCAGCTCCCCCTCTACCCCAGGAGGCGGACCATGGTGGGGTGATGATGATGGAGATGACGGATCAGCAGCTGGAGCTCGTTCAGAAACAACAGCAAAAAAAGCTGCCGTGGCAGCGAAATCTGGCATGCAATCTGCAGGGACGTCCAGAAATGCTGCCGTGGCAGCCGAAAATTCTGAAGCTGCAGATTTCAGAGATGACGATGAATCAGAAAGCACGGTGGGAGGGAGCGCGATGGGGGAGACTCGTGTGTCCCATGAGCGTACTCCGGGAAGGCCGCCAACGCCAGCGAAGCTCCGGTGAGTATTGGATCTTTATCCAAAGGAGGCTCTTCGAAAAATTAATCCCGTGCGACTGAAAAAGAGAGGAGATCGAATGAAAAATATAGGAGATCGTTGCTTGTTTTCTGAAGTAGAACCAGCCATGTTCAAGGATGCGAACGGTGAAGAGTCTTGGGGCAGCGTCATGACAGAGGAGCTCGGTTCAATTGAAGAAAATCAAACATGGAGTCTTGTTGATCTTCCAAGTGGACACAATGCAATTGGGCTCAAGTGGGTGTTTAAAGTTAAAAAAGATTCACAAGGAGCAGTGGTGAAACACAAAGCAAGGTTGGTGGCAAAGGGGTTTGTACAGCAACAAGGCATTGATTTTGAAGAAGTTTTTGCTCCGGTTGCAAGGATGGAGTCAGTTCGGTTGTTGATTGCACTAGCAGCTCAAGAGTCATGGACTTTGCATCACATGGATGTGCAGTCGGCTTTTCTCAACGGAGATCTAGAGGAGGAGGTATATGTGCAGCAGCCCACTGGTTTTGTCAAGAAAGGAGAGGACATAAGGTATATAAGATAGCCGTGGGTACATGTCTGATGAGATAGATATATGAATGGTGCAATGGGCCATGGCAGCACCTGGCCGTCTCACACCCCAGCCTCCATTGCACAACGACGGTAGCCCTTCGTTGGCGTGTCATCGCCAGGCCAAATAAGTCATCTATTTGCCTGCAGCGCTGATACACACAGATAGCGAGACGTCATATGCAGCAGTCTCTTGCTGTTTGCTTCAAGGAATAAAAATAAAATACAGAACATTGTTCAGCACATCCAACTCATTTGCAGGTGACAAGGTAATTTAGCAGGTAGGCCACCTTTTTCGGACAGCTTCCCAGGGAGAATGCGTGGCATAGCACATCTGAGGGAAATATTTTGATAGAAGCTGGTTTGTTCCTGAAAAAACAGATTATTCCGACCTTAAACAGATAATTGTTTCTTGTGTAAATTATAGTTCTTACACAATCTTCTTAGCATTTTCTGACAAGAAGTACCCAATTTAAGTGTTTTTCTTTTTTATCCGTTTTGTCCCGCCCAATCCTGGCCACCTACACGACCAAGCTTCCCAGTCGATGGAATCATCCTACTTGTCGCCGTTCGTCTGCTGGTGGTGGATGGAACGACCATATGACACCTAGGGCTACAATAATCTCGGTTCTTGATCATGAGCTCCCGACAGCACAAGGGTTAAAAGATGCTGATGGAATGTCAAAGATGGAAACATAGCAGGCCAAACTAGAGGCTGCACTCGGCCTCGCTCCGAACAACAACTGGCCCGCAAGGTTCCATAGAATAGGAAGCACACAACCAGTTCCCCACATCTCTCAATCCCATGATTTGCTATTTGGCTCTTATCCAAGCGTCTGATAAGAACTATGGCAATCAATTTGATCAGTGTATCTTCCTTCATCTCTTGAACTTTGAAACAACAGTAGATATGGTAGACTGGTAGTATTGTGTTTGCTCTATGCTACTAGAACCACCTTTTATAGCATGGGTTGGCTAGGTTCAGATTTAGGCTCTTGCACACTTTCTTTTGTCTTTTTGACACTATAATAATGTTCGACGAAATAAAGGCTACCTATAATTTATTCCACCTGTGAGAGATCATGTGGTTCTTATCTACGGTCACTTTTATGTTCTCTCCAGGACTTTTGATGCTTGTGTTTATGAAGCTTACTTTTTTGCGAGAGAATGTTTATGAAGCTTCAGTGATAGGCAATACGGTTATCCTGATCTCTCAGAGCGTAAGCTGCTAGCACATCTTAATACTTGTATTATAGACAGAATAATGCTATGTGGCGATTCCATCTCTAAGAAAAATGATGTTGAATTAGACACAAGCATACAAAGTCCAAATCAAACACACAAAAAAATCATCATGCATATCTGACAAAAATAATACTGCACGTTGACGTATTTCCAATTCTAGTTCAAGCATTCATTTACGAATATCTAGGTCCGCTTTGTACATATGTTCTATTCTTCACATTTAAAGAGAAGCGTGTTTCTCACTTCCTCAAAGGATCTAGGTTTTTAATGCATAACAAGAATATCTCTAAAAAATGCCATCGTTGTGGATCGCCCACCAATTTATCCTGTACGACAGTGATGAAAGTATTTTTGCGAATATGCAAAGTTTGTGTACATTTCCATTGGTAGAAGAATGAGAAGAATTTACTGTAGTGGGTTACATCGCGGACACGTAGGCGTGTGAGCGATGCCTGGATAAGAGGAGTGAGGTGCTTAGACCTAGCACAAAGGTCTATCTCTCAACCACCATGTGATCTAATCCGGTTGCGCCGGCATGACCCCAGCAGTGCACGTTGTCCTAGATGATCTGTACTAGACGGCCAACGGAAGGCGAGCGCCGCGTCGACGATACATTGGTTCCGGTGCTTCCAGATCCGGAAAGCTGTGAGGATGATGATGGAAGAAAGGCCGCGACATTGAGTTGGAAGGGTGGTGGAGCGAGCAGTTGAACTGCAGGTCACGAATGATGTTGCTGCGAAGGGAGGTGCAACTATAGATCGGCACCAAGCCAGGATGCCGAGCCACACTTGTCGCGAGAAGGAGCACCCAATCAAGATGGGTTGCATGTCCTTCAACACCTGGTCTCGGAAGGAGCAAACCTCGTTGTGTGGAAGTCCCCGCCTAGCCAACCGATTCGCCATCCAACACTTATCGAGCACGTCCAACCAGGCGGACACCTTGATGCGGAGCGGTTCCCGAGTTTTGTAGTAGAGACTCCAGTTGGGATCTGGGATGGAGCCATGGAAGAGAGCAAGGTAAAATTACATGGTCGTGTAAGCACCAGAGTCCATCCAACACCAGGTCAACTCATCCAACCGGTTGGACATCTGGAAATGTCGTAGCCACCACCAAAGTTCCACTTACAGGACAAGAGTCATCGGGACGAGAGCTCCGTGGATGCCCCGCACCCATATGCACCCATCTAGACCTTGATGAAGCGATCATAGCCGTCGTTGCCTCTTGGGAATGAGGTCGAAGATCAATGGCGCGTGGTCCGCAATGGATTTCCGATCTATCCAGGGGTATGTCTTGGAGAGGCATGAGTTGCCGTCCCCAAGAAACCGAGTGGTGGAAGCCCGGAAGATTTTGAGAGATGTTGAGTTAGACGACAGATGCTGGTGGTTCCATGGGCTTGCAGGATCAGTGCGCTATAGCCATAACCATCTCGTCCCCAGCGCCATGCCAGCCCAGAGGAAGCCACATATCACCGAGCTTACCCTGGCAAGGATGGACTTGTCCCGAACAAATGCCATGAGGAAGTGGGTCGGCATGGCGGAGAGAACATGGCAACCAAGTGCCAGTCTGTCCCCAAGGGAGTACAAGGAACCCTTCCATGTGGGTAACTTCTTTTCAATCTTGTCGACGAGCGGGAGAAGATCGAAACATGAAGGTTTTCGGCGGCAATCCCAAATACTGGATGCGGAACGCGGCGATCGGACACTCAATTAAGGGGTGGGTGGTGGTCACCAGGGTCTTGGAGCACTGGCTGGGAGCGGCCAAGCACTTCGAGAAATTGGTACGTACACCAACCGCGATGCCGAAGATGCATAGGATCTCTTTGATGGCCCAGATGTCATGCTCGCTGGGGTTGTAAAACACCACCACGTCGTCGGTATGCAATCACTCTTTCAGTATCGTCCGATAAGTGTGATTCACCTCATCGCCATGCTTTCCATGAAGCTTTCCACAAATCAAAGAGCGCCTTTCCGAATCAAAGATCATCTTCATGAAAAGTTTGGCAATGAGGTGAATCAGAAGGATCGGTTGATAATCCAAGAGTGCCTTCGCGAATTAGAGTGATGAAAGTAACACACCAACGGTAGTCAATTCATCCCTCTGAACACGCCACTTGGTACTCGCGGTCATCCCAATTTATCTATTAATAGTATTCTCTTTGACACCTGGTCAATCAAGGAGACCGATGAGATTTGTAGGAATTTCCTCTAGAAATCTAAAGTAGATGCAAATAGGAAATGGGGCGGTGAGGTTGCATGTTTGGTCATCTAGAATCAGCTTTGCGAAGTGGGTTAGGGGTTGTCAACGTTAGAGAGTTTGATCACGCACTGTGGTTGCGCTGAAGTGCTATGCTTGAACACACAAAATACGGCTCTAGATTTTCACTCCGACTGCACATGATATAGAGGATTCTAGTTTGTTTTATGCTTCCACGACAATTCTGGTCGGAAATGGTAACAGGACATGTTTCTGATCCTCGAGCAAGCAAGTACCGTGCGACATGCAACCTCAGCGCCCCATTTCCCATTTGCCATGCGCCTCGTTCATGTCACCCAGAGATGGCTCAACAACCAAGCACCACCCGAAAATGGCAGCTTGGACTGGCCTGTTTTCTAGCAGGCCTGGCTCGGTCGGTCCAGAGTGGTGGAGTTCTTGATAATTGTCGAATTATTTATTGATAAAAAATGGTGCATGAGGTTTAAAATCTAATATTGTAGTCCCCAGTAGTATTATTGAGTAGTTCTCTTTTCGAGTTGTACTATTCAGTAGTTCTAACCAGTCTTGACAGGGTGGCTAACCACTGAAACATAAATTAAAGTGGGTCGAAAGAGGTCTGTGCATAATCATTCGCACAGTTCTAAAGATACGGTGACAGCAACTTTCTAGGTAGAAGTACTAAAAGCCAAGCATTCATACCTCATCGGGAAAATGATAATTTCTTAGAATATTGTAGTAGCCTGCAAAATCATTATCATTTTTCTTTTTGCCCGAAAAAATGGCAATGATTTTACCTGTGTGGGCTGTCTCGTTGAGCTCAAACTCAAGACATTGACAAAGTACCTTTTTTCTTTGAGTTAGTTTCATATCATTCCCATCCCAACCCTCCGTGATGGTTACCACCATTAGTTGTTTGAATAAACACTAAAAAGTCTCAGCTGGGAAATAAAGTTAAAATAAGCTACTCATATATCTGCACCGATGTCACTTGGGTGCGAGCAACTGGGAACATCCCATCTTTTGTGATCCCGTGCGAGCAACTTCAGTGTTGTTCAGTGTGAGTTTGGCGGAGGCAGCTGTATCATCTATATAGTCAGTATTTTTCTCATCTTTGGACGTTCTTTTATCTGGCAAAGCTAGAGGCAGCAAGGTACTTGCCAACGAGACACAAGTGCACTACTACTGTATCACTCGCTCCCTCAAGCTCTCCACGGAGCAGAGGCGCAACACTTGCAAGCTTAGCAACCACATAACAAATCGGCACCGAGCCATAAACAAGCAAAAGTACAAGGTTGTCAGCGAAAGCTATGCACTCAATTCCCGATCACTCATATTCTCAATCTACCATGTTTTTTCTTGCAATGGTTTCACTAAGGGTTGGTGTAGGAGGAAGTTGTTGAGAATCCATGGGATGTGTCCTACTCATGAAACAAAGATAGAACCTACTCCATCGGTGGTCATGTTTATATTGAGATTTAGCCATGCACGGTGTGGTTATTTGAAACATTTATATACAATAAATTTCATGGGGTATTTGAGCGTGGAAGCTAACTAATTGAACTCTCGAATCCAATACATAGGGCATGTGCCATCTTCTTTTTGGACTTGGTTGATATATATGTGTCCTTCCGAATTCCGCGAGACAACTCATTCAATTTTCTCAGTTAGTTAGGACACTTTGATAGTATGTGCATATATTGCGACGTGGATTGACTTCAGATCGGAAATATTTGTGGTACAGATATCATCCTTCCCTTTTGCCCAGCAATGAAGGGGATTAATATATAATATCTCTCTTGTTTTTTTCTTCGAAAGATTACAGACAAGAAAATGAAGAATTTGCTCGGGGACGTCGAGGCGAGTGTGCCATATAGCCTGGCAGATAGCGCGTTGTTGGGGATGGTGAGGCATGAGGATCACGGCACAAACAGCAGCGCAGCGGCAAGAACTTGGGTTCTGAGATGGCTAGCCTACGTATCGTGAGGCAGGCTGCCGCTTGTGGGGCGCAGTCCAGGTGGGCAGCCGAGCCGCATGGTCTGCTGAGCAGCAGCAATGCATGGCCGTAGTGGGCTCAGAAGCTGGTGGCTGGTGCAACGGGCTCTTCATGCGTTTGATTTGTTGAGGAAAAAATGTTCCATTTCTAGGCATTGCAGGGTGGGGGATATGGAAGTGGGGCTCAATGTAATGGGGAGCCCCTTAGGCTAGCTAGAATGGCTACATCATTAAGATTCGGTTTTGCCGGTTAAGTACTACACGCCGGCGCTATATCCCAGATGGAAAAGATGTAAGATTAGTAGCCAAAAACTTCACTTTGTCCAGTTACAAGTTCATCTTTGTTGACTTTTTTTTTCTTTTTTTTGAAAAGGGGGTTCGCCCCAGCCTCTGCATCAGAATGATGCATAGGACCAATAT
This sequence comes from Triticum aestivum, assembly GCF_018294505.1. NCBI lineage: Eukaryota > Viridiplantae > Streptophyta > Magnoliopsida > Poales > Poaceae > Triticum > Triticum aestivum. Next base: position 648,266,973 of record NC_057803.1, on the reverse strand, counting down.
TATTAAAAAGTAAAAGTTCCAGCATAAGTCTCCAAGTCTCGCACACAGTAGTAAACAAAGGCTCACGAAGAGAATAACATGAAAAGCAAAGCCACAACCGGCTGGCATAAAAATATAGGAGCACTACATGCATTTCCTATTACATGACTGCCATCCAAACCGGTTGAAAATACCCCGAGCTACCATCTCTCATCTGGTAGACGCAGTAACCAAACGCTCCCTGGCCTCCGTCGGAGTGAGTAGTGACCACATACGGATCAACGCAGTGGCCCTGAAGATAACCTGCAAAAAGTGAATGTTTGTTGTTCTGTTAAAAACCAGATCATTTCTGCAGTTCCAGATTGCCCAAAATAAAGCACAAACGCCTACACGAATGTGCCTCGCTGTATCTGAATCTATCCCATTGTGCCACGTCCCAAATAACGTGTTGGTAGAATTCGACAGATTAATATTAAAAGTTATGTGAACCGACCGCCACATAATTTTGGCCAGCGGACAATCAAGAAAGAGGTGTTTGATTGATTCGTTATGGTCGCAAAAGCTGCATCTTGTAGAGCCAATCCAGTTACATTTTGCCAAATTATCCTTAGTTAAAATAACTTGCTTATGCACAAACCACATAAACACTTTGATTCTCAAAGGAACCTTAACTTTCCAACTTTGATTCTCAAAGGAACCTTAACTTTCCAGACACGCTTCGAGGTAGGAATCATGCTAGAGTTCATAACGTCTAGCTACATGGATTTGACCGAGAACACTCCGGTCTTAGTGAGTTTCCAGCACAACTGATCTGGTTGTTGAGACAACTGGACATCTATCAATCTTCTCACAAGATGGAGCCAGACTTCCCAACGGTTTCCCACTAGCGTCCTCCGAAAAATGAATATTGAGTGGATTGGAGTGCAGAACTGTTGCAACGTAAGCATCTCTACGTTGAACAATGTTATACAAAGAAGGATATTGAAGTGCAAGGGGTGTCTCCCCAAGCCACGTATCCTCCCGGAACCTTGTAGCAGCTCTGTTACCGACTAAGAACCTTGTCCTATTGAAAAAGAGTGGTTTAACTCTCATCAATCCTTTCCAAAATGGTGAATCAGTCGGCCTCACTATCACCTGAGACAAGGTTTCAGAGTGAAGATACTTATTACGCAAGATCTGAGCCCATGTGGCCTCCGTCTCGGTAGAAAGCTTAAACAACCACTTGCTAAGGATACATCTGTTCTTGACTTCCAGATTCTCAATACCTAGACCCCCTTGGTCCTTCGGCCTACAGATGATATCCCATTTAGCAAGTCTGTATTTTCGCTTAAGCTCATCACTCTACCAAAAGAAGCGCGGTCGATAGAAATCAAGCCTCTTTCTGACTCCAACCGGAACCTCACAAAAGGATAGAAGAAACATAGGCATACTTGTGAGGACCGAATTAATAAGGATTAATCGTCCTCCGTATGACAAGAGCTTGCCTTTCCAACAGCTCAGTTTCTTCTCAAAACGATCCTCAATGCACTTCCATTCTCTGTTGGTCAGCTTACGATGATGAATGGGTATACCTAAATATGTAAGCGACAAAGCCCCCAATTCACACCCGAACAATTGTTTGTATGCCTCTTGGTCATCATTAGCTCTTCCGAAACAGAACAATTCGCTCTTGTGGAAGTTAATTTTTAACCCGCTCAATTGTTCAAATAAGCATAGCAGGAGCTTCATGTTTCGCGCTTTCGCCAAGTCGTGCTCCATGAAGATGATAGTATCATCAGCATACTGAAGAATGGAAACACCTCCATCAAATAAGTGCGGGACAAGGCCACCTACCTGACCCGCATCCTTAGCCTGTCCTATTAGAATGGTCAACATGTCTACCACTATGTTAAATAGGATAGGTGACATTGGATCCGGCCCCTTGCCTCATCTTTGTTGACCTGCCCATTGTTCGGTTGTTTTTATCATGTATATAGAGTCCAAATAGACCAAAACTCATCGAAAGGACTCTAGTTCCAGCTTCATGATAAGGTCACGAAAGCTTCCCAAGGGCTGTTAGATATGAGTGCTTTTATGTCCATTTATGATTCAAAATACTAATGACTGAAATTCCTTCTTTTTTTTAAACAAGAGCTGATCAAGAAACTGAGCAAAAGAGAATTACCTCTAAATGAATACCCATCTTTAAGTGCACCAAGTTCTACTGCTCAAGGGACCGCAGAAAGTGCGTCGGCGCCAAAACCAGCACAAAATCCACAGCCACAATGGGGTAAGGGCCACAAATCTAACGATGGTCAATTGAGGTATTGATTGAATATAGTTTTCTGTCTGAACCCATAGCACAACCTCTCTGATCAGCTTCACATGATCTAGCTGCTTTCTTACGATCAACATATATTTAATTGGCAGTGACTCGTCGGACTTGATACATGCATCGGATGACTTCAAGAGGTTAGGCAACCGAATTTTCATCTTTATGGTCAGCGGAGGAACCGGATCTGAAGTATGTTGTTTACCACAGAATGATCTGGTAACTCTGATTTGTACCATATAACTTCTATGTTCTTACCGATCTTATGTTTTGATGGGTTAGATACGGGCGGCACACAAGATGACCATGAAGTTGAAGGGAGAAATCGTCCTGGGGTCCTGTAGCATCGTTAACCCTCCACAGTTTATTTCGGTATAAACCATCTCTGTGTAGTCTTATAATGTCTCAAAGATTATCTCGGTAAACCATCTGTGTGCAGCAAGGTACTTGCCAACGAGACACAAGTGCACTACTACTGTATCACTCGCTCCCTCAAGCTCTCCACGGAGCAGAGGCGCAACGCTTGCAAGCTTAGCAAGCACATAACAAATCGGCACCGAGCCATAAACAAGCAAAAGTACAAGGTTGTCAGCGAAAGCTATGCACTCAATTCCCGATCACTCATATTCTCAATCTACCATGTTTTTTCTTGGAATGGTTTCACTAAGGGTTGGTGTAGGAGGAAGTTATTGAGAATCCATTGGATGTGTCCCTACTCATGAAACAAAGAGAGAACATACTCCATTGGTGGTCATATTTATATTGAGATTTAGCCATGCACGGTGCGGTTGTTTGAAACATTTATATACAATAAATTTCATGGGGTATTTGAGTGTGTAAGCCTTCATAAGTAATTGAACTCTCCAATCCAATACATAGGGCATGTGCCATCTTCTTTTCGGACTTGGTTGATATGTGTCGTTCCAAATTCTGCGAGATAACTCATTCAGTTTTCTCAGTTAGTTAGGACACTTTCATAGTATGTGCATATATTGCAACGTGGATTGACTTCAGATCGGAAATATTTGTGGTAATGATATCACACTTCCTTTTCCCCAGCAATGAAGGGGATTAATATATAATATCTCTCTTGGTTTTTTCTTCAAAAGATTACAGACAAGAAATGAAGAATTCGGTTGGGGACGGCGAGGCTCATGGCACAAACAGCAGCACAACAGCAGGAACTTGGGTGCTGAGACGCCTGGCCTAAGGAGCGTGAGGTAGGCTGCCGCCTGTGGAGCGCAGGTTAGATGGGCAGCCGAGCCGCATGGTCTGCAGCGCAGCAGCCAGGCAGACGTAGCAGTAGCGCATGGCCGTAGTGGGCTCAGAAGCTGGTGGCTGGTGCAACGGGCTCTTTATGCGTTTGATTTTTTGAGAAAAGAGGTTCCGTTTCTAGGCTTTGCAGGGTGTGGGACATGGAACTGGGGCTCAATGTAACGGTTAGCTAGAATGGCTACATCATTAAGATTCGGTTTTCCAGGTTAAGTACCACGCGCTGGCGCTATTTCCCATATGGAAAAGATGTAGGATTACTAGCCAAAAACTTCACTTTTTCTAGTCATAAATTCATCTTTGTTTTTTTTTGTGAGAAATAAGTTCATCTTTGTTGACCTGCCCATTGTTCGGTTGTTCTTATAATGTATATGAAGTCCAAATAGGCCAAAACTCATCGAAAGGACTGTTAGATATGAGTGCTTTTATGACCATTGATTATAAGGTCACAAAAGCTTCCCAAGGTCTGTTAGATATGAGTGCTTTGTTGACCATTGATGATTCAAAATAGTAATGACTGAAATTCCTTCTTTCTTTAAGCAGGAGCTGATCAAGAAACTGAGCAAAGGTGAATTACCTCAAAATGAATACCATCTTCAAGTGCACCAAGTTCTACTACTCAAGGGACCACAGAAAGTGCGTCAGCGCCAAAACAGCAGAAAATCCACAGCCCTTGTCCAGGAGATCACGGCGCACACCACAGTGGGCTAAGGGCCATAATTCGGACGGTGGTCAAGCAAGGTATTGAATGAATATAGTTTTCCGTCTGAACCCATAGCACAACCACTCTGATCAGCTACACATGATCTAGCTGCTTTCTTATCATCAACATATGTTTAATTGGCAGTGACTCGTCGGATTTGAGACATGCATTAGGTGACTTCAAGAGGTTAGCCAACCAAATTTTCATCCTTATGGTAGGCAGAGCAACCGGATCTGAAGTATGTTGTTAACCACAGAATGATCTGGTAACTCTCATTTGTACCACATAACTTTGATGTTCTTATCCATCTGATGTTTTGATGGGTTAGATACGGGCGGCGCACAAGATGACAATGAAGTTGAAGAGAGAAATCGTCATGGGGTCCTCTAGCATCGATAACCCTCCAAAGTTTATTTCGGTAAACCTTCTCTGCGTAGTCTTATAATGTCTCAAAGATTACCTCGGTAAACCTTTTTCTGTGTACTCTTGTATGTATTTTCTTTGTAAACCTGGTCTTATACGTACAGATATACTGTACTCACTCGTTCACTCCGCAATTGCAGAAGATGAAGTTGCTGGGACCATCCTAGGAAGAATGTTGCCGGGTCTCACTGACGAGAAATTGTGGAGTACTCATAATAGTAGATTACACATTTATATGTTTTTCTTTTTATTTTCCACTCTATCTACCAAGAGTGTGAGCCTTGCCTTATGTTGTAAACTGTGATACAAGTATATGCCACCCTGTTTTCTAGGAAAAAAGAGTGCAATTTTGATTCTCCCTGTCACTTGAGACCGATTAGTTCTAACATCTTTTGTTCATTTTGCAAATTAATATCAATTTTGCAAAAGCTGAGACTCAAAAATGGGAAAGAAATCAAAAGTACTAGCAGTGCCAGGAAAATCGAAGGCCTGCTCTGCTAATGGAATGTGTCGTGCAGTGGCCTACTTGCAAGCAAGGTTGCCACCATAGACTTCCCAGGGAGTGTTGCACTCCCTTTGCCATCAACAGCTTCATCTCTCAGGGATGTACCCTTGATATCTTGGCCCGTTTGCCGCTACCTGCGCAAGCATTTGATGAATCTCCTGACTACAAGTTTTCCTCTAGGCATACTAAAGTGTACATCCGTATGCTCCAACTGGATCTGGATATCCAAGCGTACATCCAGGATCGAAGCTTTCACCTGGCTGCATTGGCGAGATTGATTGACTGAATACATTTGGTCGGGGGTATGGCAGAACATGTAAATGAGTTTTTCTCTTTCATTCCTGGAATGTTGTGACTGTGTCTCCGAGTACCATTTGCTCTCCTTTTTTCTACAAAGACGATGGTAATGAAATCATGATGATAACATTGTTTTTTCTTTAGGAAAATGATGGTGACATTTTGCTCTTGGCCTGTGATCATTATTGCACTGCTTTGGTTCGCAGCACAATATGTTTTGGATTTGCAAAAGTGAAGTCAGTATCTCTCTCAACAAGAAAACTGAAGTCATGGTTGGCAATATTTTCAGATCCACTAAGGTTTCTTACAATATTTTCAGATCCACAAAGAAAAATAAAGGAAATAGGAGAAGAATCAATTGCAATACCTCTCGCACGCTAAGCGAGCGCCCTACCATCTGAGCTAGATCCCCAAGTTGTACTTTCATAATTAACGAAGACAATTAACTCGTAGATAGCATACGTGTCATAATTTCCATTTGTCAATTAAAAGTAACCTTACTTTACTAAAGAGAGGTAATATCATGCACTAGAAGAGTTAAATTAGGTACGGTGGATCAATACGGCAATGCTACCGGCCGAGTAGCATGAGAATTCTTAGCACTGGGTCTGCTATCATTCCGACTCTCCAGGACCAGAAAGTAAAGGGCACTAGATCTTGGTTAAGTTTGCACGTTCATAAAAAAAATGGCAGCAGCTGCTGCAGGGAAACGTGATTCATCACCATTGTTCATAACTTCAATCACCCGCTTTGTAGGTGCAATAATCAGGTCAATGGTGTGTCCAGCTAATTTATCGTGAACATACAATATGAGAGTGATCAAAGTGAAAGTGAAATCTGCCAGAGCCCATAGCAATTATAACATCCTCCCATTTTTCCTTTCGCTTGAAACCTTTGCTAGCTAGCAAGCTAGAGGTATACTAATTGCAAGAGGCAAACCACCACATTTTTTGAGAACTTCAACCTTAACATCTCTAAGATGGCGAGGGCAAACTGTTGATGCACATATTGAGACTCACTGAACTCACTTGTTGCCTCCGGAATTGCAGAATCTGAAGTCGCTATGACCATCCTAGGAATTATGGTGCCGGTTCTGGCGGACGAGCAATTGTGGAGTACTCGTAATAGTAGTTTACATTTTTTTTTAATGATTTGCTTCTTTTCCCACTCTATCTACCAAGAGTGTGAGCCATGCTGCATGCTGTAAGTGTGGGACATGTAGATGCCATTCTGTTTTCTAGGGAAAAAGAATGCAATCTTGATTCTCTTGTCACACTTGGAGATTGATCATTTGTAAAACTTTCTGTTCATTTTGGAATTCAAATATCTACTTTGCAAAAGCCAAGATTCTAAAATGGTAAAGAAATCAAAAGAACTAGCAGTGGCAGGGATATTTGAAGGCCTACTCTCCTAATTGAATGTATTGATCTCCTTCTTGCCACCATGTCCGTGAGCATGTCATGAATTTCTTGACCATAAGTTATCGTCTGAGCATATTGAAACTCCCAGCTACTCTAACTGGATCTGGAAATCCAAGTGTCTTGGCTTTCATTCGGCTGTTGCATTGGCGAGACTGATTGACCGAATAAATTTGGATGGGGTGTGGGGCAGTATAGATGGGTTCTTTCTTTCTATCTGGAATGATGTGACTGTGTCTCTTAGTATCGTTTTGGTCTTGGCTTTTTTTCTAAAGAGAGGATGGTAACAAAATCATGATGGACAATTTTGTTTTGAGGAAAATAGTGTTAACATTTTGCTTTGGCATGTGATCATTATCGCACTGCTTTGGTTCGCAGCACAGATTGTGTGTATGTTTTTATGAGATGGGGCGTTGCAAAAGTGAAGCCAAGATCTCTCTCAACCAAAAAAAAAAAGTAAAGCCAAGGCAGTGTTTTTCTTTACAGTACTTTCAGATCTGCAAAGAAAAAAAACACAAAAATCTGGAGAAGTGGGGTATCGATTCCCATACCTCTCGCATGCTAAGCGAGCGCTCTACCATCTGAGATACATCCCATCGGTGTCGTACAAATAATTAACATCTTCCTGATTGTGGCTGACACGACACTCCCAGATTCCATGATTCCCTGTGGTATGAGCACCACCGAGGCGACAACCATAATCGCCACACGTGCCAAATTAAATTAAACACCAATTAACTGATTCCAATATTTCCAAACAGAAGCATAAACACTGAGGAAAGAAGGTGATAGATTTAGTTGAGCTCAATCAATCGGAATTAATATGAGGAAAAAGGAACAATATCAACTTAAATTGATTTTTATTGCCAATATTGTTTTCCAGCCAACGTTTACTCTTGTTTCTACTAGCACCTTGATGCGTGTAGTGTACGCAGAACATGTGTACTCGATGCGGTTCGGTGGTCCACGTGGTGGACGGGATAGGGACATAGGGTGCGATGTTTCCATGTTCGTCTATATACTCACGTGTACGTACGCCTGCAATCGATCGATTCACGTTACGTGCGCATAGTGATTTAACCTAGCTCGTAGCCGTCGGCGGCGCGGACAGATGACCGGCGGCGGCGCACGGAGCACGCCATCCACGTCGGTGGAGTGGTCCGATCTCCCCGAGGATCTCCTCGACCTGATCTGCAGCAAGGTCACCCAGCTGCTCCATCGCGTCCGCTTTGTTGTTGCCGAGCTGCCCTAGCCCTAGCTCTTCTCTCTCTCTCTCGCTTGGTTCTCTCTCGCTCGACGCCGTCGCTCACACGACAGAGGAAGAAGATCAGAGAGGGAGAAAGAGGAGTGACACGGTGAGGTCTTTTCCCGGCGCACGAATGCCAACTCCACGAGTTCGTACTCGCAAAACGCACACCGTTACAACGATCACCGCGGCGGCATTTATACCCAGGCAACATCGGGCCACGACCCGCACTCCCGTTCCCACCATGCCACCTGGTTCGGCGCGCTCAGCGCGCGCGCACGACACGCTCCCGCGCGCACGACGCGCTCCCGCACGCTCTCCGCGCCCAGCCCTCAACGAACCAGCATGGCCGCCGCGTCCCTGACCTCCAACGGCTACCCCACGCATGCACTCATGCAGTGTTCACCCGCATGGACACGCCCATGCATCACGCGCACACACACATACACGTCTACCCCGCGGCCCTGGCGCACCCGACGCGTCCTGCTCGCGCCCATACACGGGCCGGTCGCATCCGGTGCGCCACCGCGGCTTATTTGCCCTACACGCTTCGCCGCTGTATGGAGGTCGTGGCGAGCCGCTGCCATCGTAGCGAGGCAGATGGCGCCGCCCGCCTTACCCTGGCTCGTCTTCCCAGGCGATGACTGCATGACAAAGCGTGTATACTGCCCCGAGGACGGCGGGGTCATGCAGATCCCTCTCCTGAACGAGGTGCTCATCGGCAAGAAGTTCGTGGGAGCTCACGATGGGGGCTGGGTCGCCGCGCTAGGCGACAACATGCAGCTTGCGATCGTGAACCTCTTTTCCGGTGTTGAGGTACCGCTCCCCGCTAAGGACCTGAGCAGGGGCTGCTCAGGCAAGGACAACTCAATCCGGAAGGTTACTTTTTAAGAATCTCCAACCTCAAGCGGCTGCATCATTGCAGCCATCACCAGCCTATACAACATCACACTCTGCGGGATTGCTTATCCGGGCAGCGGGTGGAGGACAAGCAAAGTTTATCAATATTGCATCACCGACATCATATTCTACAATGGATACCTCTATGGCCTTGCCAGCTCCAACGATCTGGTCAGGTTTGAAATAGGTATGAACAAGGATGGAGGGCCAGTGATCACTGATAAACGACAATGGTTGCATATAAAAATCGGTAGCATTGCTATCGGGTTCCCGTGCTACCTCATTGAGCTGAACGACAAGTTGGCGATGGCAGTGAAGATTTGTCTGGTCGATACCCGTGAGCCTTTGTTCGAGGTGTTTGAGATTGTTGACGAATTGACGTCAAGGTACACTCACAAGTGGAAGGAGGTGACAAGCTTGGGTGATTATGCCTTGTTTTTAGGGAAAAGGTGGTCCAAGGCGGTATATGTGCCTTCTGCTAAACGCGGGGAGGTGCAGAGAAGCTGCATCTATGCTGATGATATGAATTACTTGACGAGTTTGGATGGCAAAGGCGACCGTCTATATCATATGCCAGATGAAAACAGTAACGATTTTACCGAGATGATAAAATCAGTAGGATCATATGTATATGCCGGTTATTTTCCATGTGGCATGTGGATTCTCCCTCCAAATTTCTAGCAGAGCAAGAATAGTCAAGCGTGGCACCTTTAAATTTATTCCGAGTATGCACATTATGGAAAGTTACATTTTACCTTGTTAAAATAGTGGCTGCCCATTTGTAGTATGGTTGGAATATTGTGTCATAAAATAACAAAAAAAACTCAATCCATCATATATGTTGCTTAATCACTCTAGCTATGTGTTTGGAAAATGGGTTTTCAATATTAATTTTACTATATGCTAGCTAGGACCCACATGCCATCCAAGAATAGTTGTAAAGCGCCCAATTTATTGAGTAGTTTATGATTTAGTTCATAAGACCTTTTTCACAAAGTAAGCATCCAAAGTATAAGCAGCATATCAGGAGTCCTTGTCAAGCTTCGCTGCAGAATTCTGCAACAACTTTGCTCAACCCGGGTTCTCCATAGATTGCAGCTGCACGCCATGGGTACATGTATGATGAGATAGATATATAAATGGTGCAATGGCCCATGGCAGCACCAGACCGTCTCACAGGCGAGCTTCCTTTGCCCAACGAGTGCCATACACAAAGATAGCCATGCAGCATAATCGATAAACTTGCTTTCTCTCGCAATATGTTTCTTTGCAAATAGAACTAGCACTCAACTTGCTTCCTCTCGCGAATGTCCCTTTTATCTGCTCTTCTAGTGAGCATTCCACGCGCCATCATTTTCCAGTGAAAGGATTCAAAAACGTACTACAAAACTGTACAAGACTTCACAAACACCCGTCCGCTAAGGTGTGGTAGGCTGAAAAGGCTTGTCTACTGTTATATAGTTTCCTTGAATCACACATATTTCCCAATAACATTGTTATCAAATATAATTCTATGGTTCCGAATATTGAGTACATAATCAAAAATAAATGCTAATGTTGTGTGAGGAAGGGCCCTCGATTAAGTGCCCAAGCAATAGTCAACACTAACTGTCTTCCATTAATGCATCCAATTTAGCAAAATAGGTGTCCTTAGGTAAAAAGATCAAGATTTGCCAGGGTTCTTGTCTGAAACATGGGAATGCTCAAAGCTAGCACAAATGCTTAACAAGAATACTTAAAGTGATCATGAACAAACAGGCAACGCAAGGCAGAATGCAAATGTTTAAATTTTCATGAAAGAAGAATAAATAAATAAATAAATAGAATATGTCAACAAATCTCATAATCAAGAAGAGCTCGATCTGCACGAAACTAGTAAAATGAATATCGAAGAAGCTTTTCTGTATCAGCATCCCCACAGCACATTTGATTAAACATGTTGCTCAAATGTCAGGCACAAACCAAAAGGAGGGTAATAATGTAAGATCCAGCAAAGTACAAGGAAGATGTGCATTTAAACAACTAGAAGAAATTTGGAATGATTACTTAAGCAATGCTAACTAAAAATTCAAGGATGAAAGGAACTGGATGGTGGATGCCCCATTATTTAGTAATCAGGTCAGACATGGCAAATAGTTCAGAACTACAGCTCATTTTCGGTTCTCTGTGTAAGTTTGCAGAACATTTCCAAACATCCAGATCTTACCACGGAGATAGAATAGATGGATCACAGCATAGCAGAACAAGTTATGCACCCAAGCCAGAAATATAATCGTTAAGAGAGCACTAACCAGTCCAAGAACTGAATAAAGTAAGCATGATCCAAAAGTATAATACTCCCTCCATCCCAAAATAAGTGTCTTGAGCTTAATACAAATTTGTACTGGAGCTAGTACAAAGTTGAGACACTTATTTTGGGACGGAGAGAGTATGATAAAACCAAGCCCCTCTATGAACTGGGTTGGTCTAAGATGATAAGGTAAGTACCGCTGATTGTACGCCATCACATATGATGCACACACAACAAAGAAGATGGCAACACCTCCACAGCCAATCCGACATCAACCAGATCTTCTAGCCCTTCCTGGTATGGAAACTGAATCCTGTACAGAAATGGAAGGATAGTGTAAGTGTCTATTGCATCTGCAGGAGTAAAAAAAACTCAGTTATTGCTTCCGGCCTTTGCGCCATGGGCGCAACGGGTCATCTAGTACTTATAATAGACCATACTGTTGTTGTGCAAATTGAAAGCTTTCAAAAGAACTTAATTGTTTTGCTTGGTACCCAACTTTCTCATGGGGTGGCGAGAAACCCTGATACCGGGTGATATCTAAAGTTTCCGCCCAGTACCCAAAATCCTGACGCCAGCACAGTGCGGCCCCACATGGTTGGAAAGAGTTCCAATCAGCTGCGGCTGTGCAACAGGAGGAGGCGAGGTCATGCAACGATGAATTTCCAAGTTGCTCTCAACCTAAACTCTGAGACAACGACCCTACCGGTTGGGTCAACTTAATACTGCACCTTAAAACATACGATGATGTACTGTAAAAAAGCCTCTTAACACTCTCGCGTGCCCTTTGCCACTCCTACTAGTTACACCCCACCTCACCTTCAACTACGACGAAATAATAGCTTACAACAGAGACCTAATTAACCATCTAGCTACATTGGAGAAATGACCAATGGATGGTGCCATGTTCAGTGCAGAAAATGTTGCGGACATTGCCATAGCGTTTTACATCCCGCGAGGGTTTGGTCATTTTCACCCAGCATGACCAGATGGTAGACGTGGGCCCCCATACCGATCCTGGCTAGGCAGGTTACTGAGCCCATCATCCGATGGCTCCCTTGTCCTTGTTTTCATATTTATTATGCTCGTGGTAGATGGATCTTAATCCACACAGTTGGGCCTACGAGAAACTCACAAATCTCGTCCATGAGGTCACACAGAGTGCTTAGAAGAAGTGAAAGAAAGAAACAGAGCAGCCCAAACCAAAGGTTACACTCAGCTAACTCAGAACAACAATGCCTAAGAAAAAGATTCATCATGCTGAGCTGCACCCAACCATTTCCCCACGCCTCTCACTCTCAGTGTTATGAGTTTCTATTTGGCTCGCATGCAAAGGCAAGGTCGGAACCATGGCAGTCAACGTGATTTGTTTCTCTTCGGTTCCTCTCTTTAATTTTGGAACTATTGTAGGTGGCAGTCTGGCAGTATCAGGTCTTCTCCATGCCACTACATCTATCTTTTATGACATGGTTTGACTAGGTGCACATGTAGGCAGTTCCACACGTTCTTATACTCCCTCCGTTCCAAAATAAGTGTCTCAACTTTGTACTAACTTTGTTGAGACACTTATTTTGGGATGGAGGGAGTATCTTTGTTGGCCCATAATAATCATGTACTAAATAATGCCTATAGCTATTTGTTATGCCTTTAAGGGAGCATGTGGTTCTTATCTAGGACCACTTCTGTTTTCTCTCTTACTCCATCCGTCTAGGTGAGTAAGTCATCTTAGGTTATGCACCGTGACCAAGGAGGAGGGGAAAACGAGAGGCATTAATGTTTATTTGCTAATTAATAGCATTGCATGCAATAAACTAACCACTGCATGTCGTGTTTGGTAGTCTCAAGTCATTAAAAGCATGCACACCCCTTGTCTCTTATTGGTTGATATGTGAAGAAACAAAAAATGAGGTAAAAAATAATGCACCGCGCCTTAGTATTTTGGGATTATTTGGTTTTCGTAAGATGACTTACACACATAGACGGAGGGAGTAGTGTTTTGGAGCTCAAATTTATTAAGCTTCGGTTTTAGGTATTTATCATGGTGTTACAAATCTTAATTAAGCTGCTACTGCCTCTGTGTGCTTGTCAGACGAAAATAATATTGCACTTTTGACATGCTCCTTGTTCTAGTTCAAGAATTTGCCTAGAAATGTCAATGTTTTTTTTTTTTGCATTACAAGAAGATCTCCCCGGCTGACATACGACATACAGACTGTCATTGATAATACTGTGACCAAATTGTAGTGATGGCAAGGGAAGTTGGGCACCAAAGCTAGTTGGCTCACGTATTGTCAACGTGGTGCTCTCGTCCGTCATTATTTATAGTATACATTAATGGTAAAAAAATTGGGCTCCTCGGTAATTAAGGACATCAATAATGTTCGTAAGAATTTGCTATATAAATCTACCATGGAGACAAATTGCATGGTGGTTTCATGTTTGGTCAGTTGGATTCAGATTGATGTAGTAGGTCGGGGGTCATCAACTTTAGAAAGAGATATACCAATTGAAGAAGAAAAAAATACCGTGCTAAAACGGCATCCTGACTCCCTGTGGCACAGAGCGCATTCAGATTGGTCATGCCGACATTGCATGTTTACAATCGTCATGGTCGTCAAGTAACCAAAAAATATCAAGCGGCATTTGCATAATAGCTTGTTCAATCATCAACTCTGCCATCCTTTTGGCCAACTGCCTGAAATGTGTATGTTTACCTTGCCAAACGAAAGTATGCACGAGCAGCGGCACCACAGGATCCGTCTGAGAGTTCTCCTTTAATCCCTCGTCATTGTGCTGCATCTGGACCTGGCGCCGCGGCATGTCTCAGATCAGGCAAGGAACCCTAGCACCCCCACGATCAACACTTTCCATTGCAGGCCGGTGGCGAAGGCGCAGGACGTGACCTCGTCGCCATTGGAGTGCCTAGCATGGGAGAAGCGATGGACGAGGAGAAGTGGTCGATAGAAATGACGCTGAGAGAGGTGGCACAGTATCCGTGCGCCCCCCATGTGCACCTAATGGGCGAACGAAATCCCAGTTCCAAACGCGATAGATATATGTACCAAAAGGATACATGCGCATTGTCCCAATGGCTGAAGCGCACACTCTCAGTAAAGAGCTACTTATAGCTCGTCTCCTACAATGCTACACCCCCCATCCAGAGGCTACACCCGGCCCAGCTCGGTACAACAATAACCAAGCACAAGACGATAAGATTCCATAAAGTTGTTATGTAGGCCGTTCCACAATTCGTTTTATCTTTTGACGCTATAATAATGTTCTAATAATGGCCATTTATTATTCATTGCACATGCGAGGGAGCATGTGGTTCTTATTCGGGATCACTTCTATTTTCTCTGCTCGTGTAAATGAAGCTTCTGTGCTAGGCAACATTTTCATCATGCATGGCATAGTGCATCTTGGGTACTTGCAATACAAACGAAATACTCTGCAACGATCCCATCACAAAGAAACAATTGTGTGAATTAGACACTAGTGTACAAAATCAACAAAACTCAAATCAAATTGTCATGTAGGTCTGACAAAGATAATATTGCATTTTTTACAGGTTGCACTCTAGTTAAAAAAATACCCCTAGAGATATTTAGGGCTGTTGTTGCATTACAAGTCACCGCAAAGGCTAACCTGCAGCCTTTCTTGAATAAACTTGTGACCAAATTGTAGTGGACGGCTCATGTTTCTGGACACTGTGCTCTCATCCATCCTGATTTATCTCTGTTAATTAAATTAAAGAGTGAATTCCATTTTTTACCTTGTAGTTGTACATTTGTGACACATATTACCCTATTTAGCGGAACTTTTATCGAAATGTCAGATTTTGAAGACTTTTAACACGGTTTTACCCCAGTTTTACATTTTGTTTGTTTATGGTCGATAGGATCGGCATGTTGCGTCATTGATTTGTAAAAAAAACTGTAAGGATCGGAGGGCATCATTGGCGATCTTGTCCAAGCTTCTCTTGTCTATCTGTTCCACTCCTTGTGGCCGTCCACATGTTTTTGGATACAGGGCGTCACCTCACACCTTACCTGATGGACACGCATCAAAAAACAAGGGTCCAAAGATTTCAAAAGGGGTATTCTAGACGAATTTTCACTCGAAGGGGTAATTAGTGTCACAAATGTATAAATATGGGGTAAAAAGTGGAATTCACTCTAAATTAAAATTAATCTGTTTGGGCTCCTCGGTAATAAAGGAAATTGTAGTGGACGGCTCATGTTTTGTGAACACTGTGCTCTCATCCATCCTGATTTATCTCTGTTAATTAAATTAAAATTAATCTGTTTGGGCTCCTCGGTAATAACCGAGAATTCATATCTACGGTAGAGACAAATTGCATCGAGTTTGCATGTTTTAGTCAGCTGGAAAAAGGTTCATATAGTAGGTTGGAACTTGGAGGTCATCGGTCCTAGAAAATTTGGTTACCAGCGCTTTCACTAGAAGCCTGGAAATGACATCAATGAGGAGACAAAACACTGTCCTGGATCAGAGCATTACTGAGCTTCATTGTGCATTGTAGCCATCAGCTCAACCACCGCCGTGGCAACTACCTGAAACCAGGAAGCACTTGATCTCCTTCAGCACCCTTGCTCAAGGTAATAGTTCAGCACAGTAGGTTGTGGATGTGTCTTCAACGTGGGCCTCTATCCGTGCAGGTACTTCAAGTAGAGGGTGTTGGAGAACTTTTGTTTGCTCGCTTGCATGGACAGGAAGTGGTTCTCTCTGCGAGTGTTGAAGAACCACGTTTTGCTCGCCCAGATGGGCAAGGCGTGGCTGTGGCCAAGGTTGTTCCAGAACTGTGTCTTGCTTGGGAAATTATACACTGACAATTTAGACACATCCGCCTGTACGCCCAAGTAGCGGTACCTTGTTTTCAGTTAATACTAAGCACTCAAATCCCGATGTCTCATATTCTCAAACAAGCACCCTTTTTTTCTTGCAATAATTTTGCTAAGGGCTGGTATAGGAGAGAAAGCTGTTGAGAGTCCATGGGCTGTGTCCTAGTCATGAACCATAGAGAACACAATCCATCGGTGGTCGTATTTATAGAGATGATTTATCTGCGCATTATTTGGTTGGTCATAACATTTATATCAGATAAATTTCGTCAGATTTTAACTCAGAAGGTCTTCATAAATAATGGAAGTCTCCAATGATGTACAACAAGGGCATGTGCTATCATTTATTTGAACTTGCTTGATACGTGTCCTTTGAAATTGGTAAACGCGCTTCTGAACTAGACGATTTCACGCACCGTGGGAAAACTCAGATGTTGCTATGAAACGTTGTTACGGCACTACAAGCACAAATTCTGTTAAGTTAGCAGCTTAATGGTTCGAGGAATTTATGTAGTACGTGAAACGTAAGTATTTAATGAAAAATTATCACAGGTTGATTAATATGGTATCACCAAAATATCTCCAATTATTTGAATAGGGTCAATTAAAAATTAACCTGTGTTATGCTTTACTTCCTCTAATTGACTAGAATTTGAAGCTTTGGATTTTATTTGTAGTTTCAAAACATTTTGGAATTATTTAGAACCCAAAATTATTTTAGAGGATATTCATAAGACCCAAAATACAGTTTACAAAATTCATATAGTTTTTGTAATTAACAATTGGGCTCGATTTTATTCGTTAAGTCCTAAATATTATATTTGGATCTACTAGATTTTGTAGACCTTTTCTGAATTGGTTTGCATTGAATTTTTAATCAAATTCCAAACACAAAACCCTGCCAACCTTTGCACGAAGGATGTTCCCTTGCACGAAGTGGCTGGATCCCTCTGCCTATCCAAGTGGCTAGTATCTGCTTTGTCGGTGAACCTATAACCTTTAACGATGCAATGCAATTCTTGATGAAAGAACTTGATCGAGTTCTCCCAACACAGTTTCGTGTATAGTTGTGCCCCAAGACTGCCGACGCACCGAACGGTCAGCCCAGTATGGTGGCACTCCTATTTGATTGCCATCAACCAGAGTATCGTGGCAGTCCTAGTTTGAAGTACTCGATGTTCATCATCAATTGAAAGTGATCACAGACAGTTGTGTTTTATAAACTATGTGCAAAGATATGTTACATCACACACATATTTTTTATAAAAACGCATGCAAGGGCTCACAGACGGCTGAGTTTTAAAAAATGTGTATAGTGATAGCCTACACCGCACATACTTTTTTTGCAATAACATTGTAAAAAGCATCACAACCGTTGATGTTTTCAAAAACTGTGTGCAATGACAGGCTACATCACACACACTACTCTTTCAATAATCATGTGCAAAGCATTAAACATGTTTGTGTTTTTCGAACTGTGTGCAATGATAGTCCGCATCGCATAAACACACCTCTTTTGCAAAAACAGTTTGGACAATATTGCACATGATTGTGTGTTTTAACTGTGTGTAATATTTGGACGTTAGCCATGCTTTTCTTCTCCAACTATGTGTGCTGTTACATCACACACTGTTTGGTCTTGATAGGTGCGTCTTGATAGCACCATTCTTAAGTAATATCGTTCATGGAGGATTGATTCAACCAAAAAAGCTAATCAAATAAATTGCTTCAAATCTAGGCTAACCACGTAGTGATTGATCCAATTTACCGAAGAACAAGTAGTTAGCCCGAAGAGTATATATTCTGAGCTTTGGGTGAACAAGTCAATGACAAGAAGTCAAGAATCCATGACCTAACGATCGAGATGAAGGCTGGCGAACTAATGTGGTAGTACATGTGAGAGAAGGAGATGGGATGACGGCAACATAGTAGCCAAGGACCCAGCGGGAGGCCTGAGCATTACTGATGAACGACATTGACCAGATTTAGGACTTCAAAACCTATTGAATGGTGCAACAGGACAAATACTCTGTATTAACACGTGACACCCTATGACTGAGGTATCACTTGGACTTGTACAATTTTTTTGTTTGTACACAGTAGCATTGTCACTTTTCCGTGTGATGAGAGGCGGAGGACATGGCCAACAAGGCGAGCACCGGCCTGATCAGGGTGGCTGCACTCAGGTCTCAGTCACGCGTTCCCATCAAGATATGCATCGAGGGATTTTACCAGGCAAGGGAATAGGGAACAAGCCTTGCGAACGAGCACAAGTGCACATCATCTTTACTCAGTCACTCTGTGCTCTCTACCAAGCACTGGTGCAAAATCTTCACCCTTGGTTATTAGCGAATAGTTAGACACCAAGACAAAACAAACAGCAGCAGGTGGTTCTGACAAGGGTTGCTGAAGAACCGCGTTTTGCTCACGCGAATGCGCAGGAAGTGATTCTTGCCGAGGTTGTTGTAGAACTTCATCTTGCTCGCGCAAATAGACACATAAGATTTAGACACGTCAGCCTGTGTGCCCAAGCAGCGGAACAATATAATCACTTTATGCTAATCACTCAATTCCCGATGTCTCATATTCTCAAGCAAATGCCTTTTTTTTCTTGCAATGATTTTGCTAATAGTTGGGGTAAGTGAGGAAGTTGTAAAGATTCCATGGGCCGTGTGCTTCTCATCAAGCATAGAGAGACACACTCCATGCGGGGTCACATTTATATAGATGATCTGGTGGCGACCCATATTGCGGCTACTTGAAACATTTATATTGCATAAATTTCACGAGATATATCAGCTCAGAAGGTATTAATAGTATTGGGAGTCTCAAATGCTATACAACAAGGGCATGTACCATCTTTTATTTGGGCTTCGATGTACATGTTATGTCGAATTTGATCAGCCAACTCCTTCAATTTTATCTGTTAGTTAGTCCTCTTTAATTATATGTGCATATAATGCAGTGTAGACACTGGACTGACTCTACAAAGGAAAGAAAGATTTTTGGTACTACAGATATCCCACCCCTATTTCCCAATAATGAAGAGGAGCTATTATATTTCTCTTGTTCTTTCGTACAAAAGATTATAAATAAGTATTGAGCTATTTTACATTACCCAGAAACTAATATGAGCGGTTTATTTTTGTTAATCCGACGGCATATACGATTTGCTACCCCCTCATATAGTTCCACGGAGTACTAAGAGGGTAACTCCAACGAGACGACGTATTTCGTCCGCTAGCGTCACTTTCCGCCCTCATGGACGAAAACCACGGCCGAACGCGGAGAAGCAAATGACCGGATTTGCGTGTTCCATGGACAGACAGAGGATGCACGCGACATCCTCCCATGTCCTCCTCTAGCCCGTCAATCGATGGCACACATGCCAAACCCCGCCGCCCTAACCAAGTTAGTCCTCTCCAGCCACTTTTCCCTAGCCGCTGCCACCCACTTCCGGCCACTTCGCCTCCCCTAACATTCCGCAACCAGCCGCCATCGCCATCGCCCCCGACACATCCATTGTCGGCCCCACCAGCTGGCATTGTTTCCATTTCTTTGTTGTCAACGGTATAGCTTGCACTATCGAGCCTATCAGGCTCGTCGCCGCCCTCGGCATACCACCACCACTGCTAGAGGACGTGTTGTTGGTCGCTTCCCTTGGCATATGACCTCCTAGACCAGTTAAGATTCATCCATGCCCACGACCATCGCCGCCCACGAGATGTTCTCCCGTTTACCCGATTGAGTCTCGTCCACACGCCTAGTGAAATTCGGATTCATCACTCCGAAGGATCATGGCGGGTACATCATATGAGTTTTCTTATAATAACATCATATGTTCATGATCATCCGAAGAATCATCCGACAGAGAGAGTAATGTTGTGGTTGCTACACTTCTCGTCAATGATTACATTTCAAGGCATTGACCATTGTTCACGGGATCGATAGAGGGCCATGCACCTAGATTAAAGCGTAACAAAGAAAATGAGCTTGTCGTACTCTTTAACGATTATTTCCATCTCACAAAACCACTATTCGACGCCGAACTTTTCCAGAGGCACTTCCAAATGGGAGACAATTGTTCAACCGTATTCGGGAGGGAGTGGCGAGGATTCAATGGCATGGGCACATGATAGAACAGGCATATATACTGTTAAATCAGCGTACCGAGCTCTAGTGATTCAGGAACAATATCAAGCTCGAGAAGAAGGGAAGGTTAAAGAATCTTCAATGCAAAATAAGCAGTTGTGGAAGGCTCCATGGTCTCTCAAAGTTGTCCCAAAGGTCCGTGTTTTCTGGTGGAGAGTACTCAGAGGTATACTACCAGATGAACGCACTTTAAAGCATCGACATCTGCGAGAAATTAGTCTGTGCAAAATCTGTCAGGCAAAAGAGGACTTGGAAGTATGCACTCATACACTGCTCTAATGCTGGGCAATTTTGGGAGGTAGCTCGATTACTCATGGATATCAAACTACCATGGCTGCACTCCTCCATGTGGGCTAGAGATATTTCATGTGAACCCCTATTTTCATCAAAAGAGAGATCGACCATCCTCACTGTGATGTGGTCCATCTGGACATCCAGGAACCGTCGGATGCATGACGGAGAAAAGTTGAACCTGGCCAACTCGGTGAGGATGATCCGAGAAGCATTGGCACTGCTGGATATTCCAAACCAGCAGGCGCATGTCCTTCCAGGCCATGGATGGCGCCCCCTGGAACAAGAACATATCAAAATAAACACAGACGCAATAATAGTGTATGATGAAGGAAAAAATGGAGGTGGAGGTATAGCACGATCTTCTACTGCTCTATTGGGTGCCTGGTGTAAGCCGCACCTGGGCGTCACTGATCCCATGATTGCGGAAGCCCATTCCCTGAGAGATGGAGTTATATTCTCCAATCTACGTGGCTTTTCTCATGTGGTGATGGAGACTGACAGTCTGGCGGTAGTCAACCTCTGGAACACTCGCCGCAATAGTTGTTCAGTTGTGGCACCAATCCTATATACACTACTAGAAAATCTATCATTAACGACCATGCCGAAATAGTCTTGGTCGTTAGACTCAGAGCAAGACTCCACGGGGCGCAAATCACACGACCGAACTACGAATTACCCTTAGCAATCACCACGTCACCCCTCAAAAAGGAAAAGGAAACACTATCTGTGGTTGTTATCGTTCCGATCTCATCTCTCCGATAACCCTCCAACGGAAAAACAGATCTTATCCCCTACACTTCCTTTCCTCTGGCCATCTCCTCTGTTTTCCCTTTGACCCGATCATGATCTGTTTGTTTCTGCACAGGTGGTTACCTGGGCGAGGAAGCTGCCGATGGGAGCCACGACCTTCGCCGCCGAGCACTGGCACGGGCGTACGTGCAGCAGGCAAGCGATGTTGGCCGTCGCAGGCACTCGTCGTGGGAGGAGCTACCAACAGGACACGCACCGTCCGCCGCCGAGCACCACCGTGGGATGAGATACGACGGGAAATCCACATCGTCCGCTGCCGGGACTCGCCTCAGGAGGAGCTACAGCGGTAAGTTCAGGACCGGTTGGGCGAAGGAGACGCCTGGGCCCATGTGGTTGCCGGAGCCATGGGCGCATCACTGGCTGTTCTGGTCGCGGCGGCACGGCAGGATTTTTTTTTACGGAAGGCAGCACGGCCGTACTTCCTACCAGTCTGTAAAACCTTGAAGTGGGCTCCAATGCGTGGATGGGTTGCTGCTGGGCACACAATCCATTGTCACTTCCAAATTACACACATGAGGTTTGCCTTTTTTTCCTTTCATTTTTTCTTGTGCTAAAATTTTAGATTGTTTCCATTTGTGTTGACCAATGCAAAACAGAGTTAACATCGTTTATTTCAACTTTATATTAGAATATGTACCAGTGTTGTTAGATCTACAAACTTATCATGCAAGCCATCTTTTTAGATTTTGGTAGATATAATGGAATATATTCGCCCGCTTGTTACCCATAGCCTGTGTGAAGAAATTTCTATTGTGAATGGGAGATTCATTCCTTCTTATGAATTTGTTGTTTGATGATATATCTAAGCAATAAAAGTTTGATGTATACATATAAATGTATGTCCTGACTTTCTATTCGTGTCTGTTTCAGGTTTAGAATCAGCGCATTGACTTGTTCCTTCACTAGCTGTGATGTCCAGGTTACGATGTATATCACTTATTATCCAGCACAATAGTGTTCTTTTTTAGTAGAGGAGAATAATGTTCAGTGTTATTTGTTGGGTATATGCCAGCAACCAAGAAAGCTAAAAACTCTTTGCCGAGAAATATTATAACTCAAGTCTTGGACAAATTAGACAAGAGACACACCGTTTAATCTTTCTTTAGAATACTTTGTCTTTGTCACATAAGGAGTAACAAAAAGAATTTGCATTGAGATGCGTCTAGGCTATGAGGCATAGTATACATTTTTATCTGGTCTAAAATTAATGCACGTGCAAACTTCTTCATATATGCTATTGTCCTTTGTGCGAATTCGTTTATATCTATTGACTTATAAATCATTATATTTTTTTACAGTCCATCGTAATAGAAGCATCATGAGGCATCAGTTTTTGGTGAAGAATGATATGCACTTGAATACAAAGACATATGATGGTGTGGCGTGGCTGAAGATAACAAATAAAATAATATATTTATATTTTCCTGTTGTGTTTCTTTTTGATTTACAGATGAACAAATACAATGGTTTTCTACAAAGTGTTGTTGGTTCATATTTTCTAAATAGCATTTCTAACTACAGCAGTGTATGTGAGGATCTTGTTCAATATTTATGGTTTTGGTTAATGAAAACATGTTATAACACTTTAACTGTTCAAATTTTTTTGTGCATGACTGGTGTGCTCGCCAATCATCAAAAGTTGCATGCAACATGAAGCCGTTGTACCAATTGAGATGGGTCATTAAACAAAATCAAAATTGTGAAATGGATTGTAAAATGCTTTTAGCGATGACAAAAGTGGTTGTTAATACCAAAATTGTGGCTGTTATTTTCTCAGAATTAACGACGACACGTTATCCCATCGTTACAAAATAATGACGGGAAAAGGTGGTCGTTATTACTTTTAACGACGGAGCCTATACCGACCACCATTTTGTGGTCGTTAATGACTTTTAGCGACCACAATCTATCTTTTAACGACCACATATCCCATCGTTAAAAACCTTTTTCCTAGTAGTGATACCTAAGAAGTTAATCCCCACTATCCTATTTATCTCAACAAGCACACATGCCACCTCAACAAGGCCCACCACTACATGCATGAGAAAAGAATTTCCATTAGTTGATCTCATGCACACCTTTCACCTCACCACACATAGAACCTCATCAAAAGTCTACTCAACAAGCATGAAAAAAAAATCCATCATGTTATGCCACATATATTCAAAATATTTTCTGACTACACAATAATCAAATACAATATATATATATATATATATATAATATTTATCTTTAGCTTTAGTTCATATATTATTAATTCAACAATGAAGCTTCATACAATCAAATCCCTGAAATATACTGCAATCGATTCCCGCAACAATACGTAGGGTATTCTCTAATTCTTCTAGAAATTGATGAGCTATCTACTAGTTTTAGTTCTTTTGTAATTCAATATGTATGTAGATCAGCGAATGGCCCAGCTCACCTTTGTGCAAAACGTGCGTGCATGGTATCTGGCATCGAAAGCTGGCTTACTGAAACACTGAGCTTCCTGATTAACAGCCTACTGGCTGACTGCTCAACGAATGCCTTCTTCGAATAAAGCTCTAAATTCTCAGCAATTTTTTTCATTTATGATGCTATTGGTAAAGTTGGCTTCTCCCCTAACCAGAAACGCAGTCCAACTGTTCGAATGCTTGCATATCGAGTTCTTCTTGATCAATTGATGAGTACATATGCATGAGTGTGTCCACGGGTCTCGAGTCATCGTATATCTATCTATACCAATATAAAAAGACCCAAAGGGCAGATCCAACTGATCTCGGCCACAAAACTAAGTCAATCCAATGACCTAGGCTGCTCCAATGTCGAGCGTTCAGCGTGTTTAACGTGCAATTAATATCATACCAAATATTGCACTACTCACAGAATTAACACACAAATAATATCATACCTAATATCCGTGTGCAATTATTATGTTTGTCTAAATATCAACGTGTGCACGTGCGCATTTACTAGTGTTCTCCAAAGTTGTGGTTAAGGTTTTTGGCCTAGAGTACTTGAGAGAATAAAATACTGAGATACAACCCGGTTGTTATCGATCAATGCTGAGAGCCTTTCTGGGGATGCTTGGAAACATAGATAGTATGCACTGGGAGTGGAAGAACTATCCATTTGCATGGAAGAAAATATAAGGGACATGTTGATGCATGCACGGTCATATTTGAAGTTGTGGCATCACAAGTTCTCTGAATTTGTCACTTTTTTCGTCATGGCATGTTTTCACAATGACATCAACGTTCTTTAGAACCCTCGGTGTTCGGAAGGATTTCGGATGGCAATCGCCCAGAGGTCAACTATGAGATCAATGGCTAACAATACAATAAGGGATACTACTTAGCCGATGGTTTCCATCCTCACTGGTCTACGTTTGTGAAGAGAATCTCCAAGTCTCAAGGAGAGACAAGGGCTAGGTTTGTCAAAGAGCAAGAGAGTTCTAGAAAGGATATGGAGCGTGCGTTTGTTGTGATCCAAACTCGATGGTTTGTTGTTCGGCACCCTGCTAGAACTTGTAGCGTTCACAATATGTGTGAGGTGATGACTGATTGTGTGATCATGCACAACATGATTGTAGATGATAGCGTGGTGACAACATCTATGACCAATGGTGGGATAACCACGGTGATTTGGTCAAGCCTGACGGTGAAGCGGCAACGTTTGCACAGTTTATCCAATTTCATCATGAAATGCGTTATTGGACAACTCACAATCAACTCCAAAATGATTTGGTTGAGCATATGTGGACTCGTAGGAACCAACAGTTCTATCTTCTCATTTTCTTCCTATTCATTAGTTTCAATTTGAAATTCATTTGGTTGTAAACTACGCGATTTTTATTAATCTCGACGTAAACTATGTAATTTTTTCTTGAGTGATATTCTGTTTTGTTTTTTGGGTGATAAAGAATCGAAATAGCCAAGTGTGACATACGGAATGCTGCGGTAGCCGTCGGGGGTTGCGAGCCAGGATGAGGCGGTGTATGGAAGTGGAGGCAGAGTGGATATATAGGGGACGAGGGCGCCCTGTAGGAGCTCTTACCCGTGGAGAGTCACTGTCCCGGGGCACGGCATTGAGGCACATGTCGTCGTTGCTTTGAGCAGCTGCTCTATGCAGGGACACTGGAGCTCGTCCTGCCACCACGGGTGCTCGAGAAAGGGTATGATCATCTAGGGTTATGATCATCTATGGTTCTAATTTCATGTATGTCGTTGTTCCTGATTCAAAAGGTATGATCATCTTCTTGTTTATACCCAGAAAAAAGATCTCATGTCCCTAGTCAGTAAATCATGTAGCCCTATGTTGTGATCTTTCTTTGGTGTAGCGAGGGAACTTGCCCTACACAAGTTATTTTGTAGGTAATTTAGCTAATGTTGTGATGGATAAAGACAAACTCGCTGAAGACGTTGTAAGATCACCGAGCCCTTCTTAAAATTATAGTATTCGCTACATTCCTTCAACATGCGTCTGAAATTTGGATTTGTCATAGAACATTGCAGCATTGCACCGATACTTCGGGGCATATAAATGAACTATACTCCCCTCCCTTCTCTATTATAACTAGTCGTAAACCCGTGCATTCGCACGGGCTAGCCTAATAAGAATGCTAACGGCCTTGCAGTTAATTAATCATTTATTTTGGGGGCAAACATAAATTTTCATGTAAGATGCGGCAAGTTTTTTGATATACCCATTTGTGTCCCACACTTACCATGGATTTATAGCCATTCTTAAACAATGTCATCCAATTTAAAAATTTGTGTGTTAATTTATTTCACACGTGGAAAATTGCATAAGACAATAAGCTTTAGTGTATGACTTCAAAAAATTCACAAAATGCTAACTTTTTCATTTAAAAAAATGTTAACTTTTTATCATTGAAAGATACTTGCTTTAGGTCCATCTCGGTCATCTGATTGTTGTATGCATCCATCTCAGTCATCTTTGTACTTTTCCTCTTTAGGTCCACTTCTCGAGCTCAACAATGGTCAATTCTATAGCTCTTACTACGAATGTGCCAGTGGCTTTGCAATTCAATCTCCTCACTCCGTGAATATAACATTGGATATGGTAGCACCATCTACATTATTGCAACAATCACTCAATGTTATTGTGATTGCATCCACATCCAGGTGCACATGAGATGGGTGATAGGTGTGACGGAGACAAGATTGTACATTAGTTATCACGGAGATTGATAGATTTTTATATAAAATTTCCCTCCTAGGGAGGTTAGCCTGTATATGTAAATTCATGCCTAACACATACACATATGATGAGGTCCTACCAACCAAGAAAACAATATATGCAACAATAGAAGAAACCAACTCAGCTAAATAGCATGAACATATGGATTCTTATCCAATCATGCTTACCTCTTGGTCATCATGACCAAATCAGGAGGCATGGGGAAGAGGATGCTAGAGCCGAGCTAGTGGCTGAGAAGTGTGCCCGATCCCAATGCGATGCCCAATATTGTATCCTTGTTGGCCTACGCTGGCTGCAGCAAGAGGTGAAAGGACATGGAAGCAAAGACGAAGATCTCAGCAAAGGGCATAGCGAGCCTGGTCTTGCTATGGTGGGAGGTGACAACACATGAAAGATGTGACAGAGTCCTTGGCCAAGAGTATAGCAAGTGCGACTGAGACCTCTCCTAGAGGCATATTGAGCAGGGGTTAGGAATAATTTTTCTGAAGGAGTAGACAGTCGTGGGGTAGGGTAGAGCAAATAGAAGTCAATGATTGTATTGAACTATGGATACAATGTGACCTATTCGATGATTCTGATTTATATTTTTGGAAGAGAAAATTGGACCCGCTCCTTCGAACCATGACTCGAGGCACCTGGACTATGCCAAAGGTGTATATCAGAATGCTCTGCCATAGAACTTTCTCTACATGTATGTAAAGATTTTTGTTAGAATCAGATCTTCCACATGGGAACAAATATGATAAGACGAAATAACCTGAGGTAGATCGAATACTTGAAGTCGGTCCAAGTTCTGAAGGAGAATTTCTCATGTGCACGTAGTACTTATGAAATTCAGATTTTCAATCTAGATTAGATTTATACCATGCATATACATTCACAGAAATCCATCTCCTACACGTCTTTTTATTGTACAACTATATCCTACACGATTTATTCAGCATTATCATCCGCATACAAATTTTACATGGATTCAGTACATATTATGTTAGTGGAATGTTACGATTACAACATTAAGTACTTACCCATCGGATGTCCTAGCTTGCTGTTCACGATTCGTCGTCTCGGACGATGACGGTGACATAATAAGGCTGGTAGTTCCTCTGTGACATAATCCTGTACAAAGCAAACTCATCTATATTAATCAATTGGCAATGTTTCAACGTATACTATTAGCTGATTGAATCGCTAGAGTTTTCATAGGCTTGAGTAGTAGTCGGGAAACATTGATGTACAAAGTACAGCCATCGGCATCCAACAAACGCCATTGTACACATATGCATGCATCCATCACGTGCATGATTGCTATAGACATGAATTTGATCCCGCCGTCTGTGATGGAAACAGCTTCTGGCCTATCACGCATCATGTACTGCCGGCGATGCGAACGCACAGCAGCGCATGCACATGCACCGCCGCACGACGATGGATGGCACCAGTGGTAGGAACACACGGTGCCGCCAAGGAAGGCGTCGGCAGCGGCGGCGTCATCGTGGGTTTCGTGGGATATGGCCGCGTATAGATTGAACATTGAGCAAATAAGGAAAGCAGGTTTTGTTGGACTCCTTTTTTATTAACACGCAAGATTCTGTAGCGTGGTTTGTTGGCAGTGTCAGTTTTTTCTTCAAGCCCAGATTTAGATAGATTGACACGGCAGTTCTTTTCTCTTATGTTTTTTTACAACCAATAAATCGTGTACATAGGTTGATACGGGAGTTCTTTCTTTGTTTTTTTTATGACCAGAAAATTGTTTTTGCTTAGGATTTTATGAGTTGATCTACACCGTAATAACTCGGCCCCACCAGATTAATGGTTCCTAATTACTGATTAACATGCAAATTTCTAGGAAGTGCCTAATTAGTATAGGTATAGATAGATAGATAGATAGATAGATAGATAAATAGATAGATAGATTAGGCCCCTCCCGATGCTCCACCTTGTACAGACGCTAAGCATGTCATGCAGGTGAAAAATTGATGTGGCAAGATTATTAAGAGGAGAGACATGCATGTGGTGACCCTAGAAAGAAACAATGCTAAGCGCGTAAACCAAGGTAAAACATTTAAATGAAAGAAGCTCACCAAAGCATGAAGAACTTTAGTTTCAGATGTCGCCCCCGAGCCACCCTGAAAGAGAGTGACGCGGGCTTAGTTACCGCTTGTATAGATATGTAGAACCATTTGGGACTTGATTGGTTTTTCCTGTATGTGTGCTAAAGACTATTTATGTTTGTTCTTCTGCGCAATGCTGTGCTCATATCTTTCTTCCATTGTCATTGTCATTTGCCATGTTGCGCTGATGTAGTGCCTTCTCTTTTGCTATTTCTGTATATATGGGCTTTCTGTGTCCTTGTGTGTCTCGACAAATGTTTATTTCAGTTCATTGTGTACTCCTTCCTTCTTCAGGCTCGTACTTGCCGCCGTTATGTTTGATCTACTTGCTGCAATTCATTGCATATGTTTTTCCTTCTAGTGTTTATATTAGAGGGGTCATTAGTTTCATCATTTTCTTTATTTCCAGCTCCTGTTGAATTCTGCTGCTCCGATATGCTTCTTCCAAATGTGAAATAATGTCAATCGTTGATTTCCCAGCGTTGAGGTGTGGAACCCCTTACGACCAAAGCTGGCTTAACCTTAGATTTAACCCCTTCTGTAATTGTTAATGACTGCAGTTGGAGCATCGTCTTCCATTTCTTGTGTAATGTTCATGTATTCAGTCCACACAATTTGACATAAGTGGTCTCGACTGTATAATGTAGAGCTTCATGTCCAATTGTGAAACTACATTGTTTGTTATTCTACAGAAACTACTATGGCTGAGTTCATTACTCACTGCCCTTTAACTTCAATTGACGGCCATGTTTTGACCCACGGATTCTATATATGAACTGTTCAGATTTTTTAGATGGATGTATCATGTAACTTCTGTTGCATATTTACGTATATTCATCATTCATTCTTCTACGTAGACGGGCGCAGCAAAGCCGGCCTTCATGTTGTAGTGATCTGGTAGGAAGTAAGGACCATGACGGCGGGCGGGCATAGCGTGAGCACTCACCCGATCCTGGCCACCTAGGACAGCAAGCACACATGCCAATGGCATACAAGCCCTTGTTTCCCTGTTTGTGATGCTGTCCGATGGAAATATTTGACACCTGGGGCTACGATCCGTTCTACATCATGAGCTTACAGTTACACAATACAACAGAGATGTTGAGCCGAAGTCAAGGACAACAACATAGCAGCGCAAACCAAACGCACTCAGCCGAGCTCAGAGTAGCAATGGCCAGGGAGAGCGTTTGGCAGACTATGAAGCACCCAACAAGTTCCCCTTGTCTCTCGACCCGACGACCTGCTATTCACGTCGCATCCAACGGCCAGTTCAGAACCATGGCAATCAATTTGCTCTATCTCTATTTCTTCCCCTCTTTACCTTATCAACAAATGTAGGTGGCAGTATCATATTTGCTCTGTGTTACTGCACCCAGCTTTTATAGCATGGTTTGGCTGCAAATGTAGGCCATTCCATGAGTTGTTTTATCTTTTGATGCTATAATAGTGTTCTAATAAATACGAGCCACATCTTATTCATTGTGCATGCCAGGTAGCATGTGGTTCTTATTCGGGATCACTTTTATTTTCTCTCCTGGACTTCTGGAGCTCGTGTAAATGAAGCTTCTGTGCTAGGCAACATTTTCATCATGATACAGTGCATCTTGAGTACTTGCATTACAAACAGAATACTACCCTGCAACGATCCCATCACAAAGAAACAATTGTGTGAATTATACCCTAGTGTACAAAATCAACAAGACTCAAATTAAATTGTCATGCTGGTCTAACAAAGATAATATTCCATTTTTGACTGGTTCCGTCCTAGTTTACAAATGCCCCTAGAGATATCTAGGGCTGTTGTTGTATGACAAGAACATTGCAAAGGCCAACCTGCAGCCTGCCATGAATAAACTTGTGAGCAAATTCTAGCGGACCGCTCATGTTTTTGTCAACACTGTGCTCTCGTCCATCCTTTTTTATCTACGTTAATTAAAATTAATCTGTTTGGGCTCCTCGGTGATAAAGAAGATTTTAGATCTTCATTGGAATTTTCTCTATGAATCTGCGGAAGAGACAAATTGTATGGAGGTTGCATGTTTAGTCAGTTGGAAGAAGGTTCATAGAGTAGGTTGGAGGTCATCGGCCTTAGAAAAATTGGTTAGCTGCGTTTGCATTGGAAGCCTGGAAGGGATTCAATGAGGAGACAAAAGACTGTCGTGGATCACGGCATTACCGAACAACATTGTGCACTAAAGCCATCAGCTCTGCCACACCTCTGTGGTAACTACCTGAAACCAAGACGCACTTGATGTTCTTCAGGGCCCTTGCTCAAGGTAATAGTTCAGCAACGTAGGTTGTGGACGTGTCCTCAATGTCCGCCTCTATCCGTGAAGGTACTTCAGGTGAGGGTGTTGTAGAACTAAGTTATCTCGCGTGCATGGACGGGAAGTGGTTCTGTCCTAGGTTCTCGAAGAACCGCAGTTTGCTTGCCGAGATGGGCAAGGCGTGGTTGTGGTCAAGGTTGTTGCTAAAACTGCGTCTTGCCTAGGAAAGTGGAATTCGACAATGTAGGTACGCCTGCCTATACGCCCAAGCATCAGCACAAGATTGTCGATGTATACTAAACACTCAATTCCCGATGTCACATATTCTCAAGACAGCGCCCTTTTTTCTGCAATAATTTTGCTAAGGGCT
Source organism: Triticum aestivum (assembly GCF_018294505.1). Classification (NCBI taxonomy): domain Eukaryota; kingdom Viridiplantae; phylum Streptophyta; class Magnoliopsida; order Poales; family Poaceae; genus Triticum; species Triticum aestivum. Next base: position 648,235,561 of record NC_057803.1, on the reverse strand, counting down.
GGTATAGGAGAGAAAGTTGTTGAGGGTCCATTGGTTGTGTCCTAGTCATGAATCATAGAGCACACAATCCATCGTTGGTCGTATTTATAGAGATGATTTAGCTTCACATGATTCGATTGCTCATAACATTTATATCAGATAAATTTATGAGATATTTGAATTCGGAAGGTTCAAGTAATGAAAGTCTCATGATGTACATACAACAGGGGCATGTGGCATCATTTATTTGAACTTGGTTAATACGTGTCCTTCCAAATTGGTACATCCTCTTCCAAACTAGATGACTTCACACACTGCGGGAAAGCTCAGATGTAGCTATGAAATATTGGTACAGTACCGCATGCACAAATTATGTTAAGTTGGCAAATTAATGGTTCGAGAATTGTAGAGTGAGATTTCTTTCCCATACAAAATGGATGCCATGCTGGATGTGTTTAGTAGCCAGTGGTATCCTGGGTTGGCGGAGAGGCATGCCGGAGAGATGTTGTCATAGTACACCACGGTAGACTTGGCAACATCGCAGTGAAGCTCCTGAAGTGGTTGCCACAACCATGAGAAGTGAGCAACAACATCGATTTAGCAAAAATGCGCTTGGCCAGGTTCGATTAGCCGTCCCGTGGCGAGTGGATATGCAAGCACACTTGCTGGACGGTGTAATGCAGATGAAGCCGGGTGATCATCAGATATTCAAAGGCTGAGATGGTATAATGCGGTAGAACTGGGTCGGAGGAAGGAGCACCATCATACTAAGAGAGCTTGTACTTTGTGTCCATGGTCTTGACAACGGGCTTCAAGTTGAGCATGCAGGCAAGGTCGAGGTTACCGTGGGCGACCCATCCCAGAAGCCGGAGCACACGTCACACGCAGAGCACCACGGAGCATGGTGGCCGCCGCCGTCCAACGGACCACCGCCGCCCGACCAGCACACCCGTCCACCATGAGCTCTCCCCGAGCCTCCTTTGGAACTAGGGTCCGACACCACCGTGGCTAGGCTGATGGCAGCGGCGGAGGAGAGGGGGCACTAGAAGGGTGAGCTGCTGGCGGCGGCTAGGGTTTGCTCCCGGACCGCTCGGGAGGAGCGGGACGAGGATTTCCGTTCTTGTTCAAATATTCCCCTAGGGATATCTAGTGTTCTTGTTGCAGTGCAAGAACATCACTAAGGCCAACCTGCAACCTGTCTTGAATAACCATCTTTCTTTTGACGAAACGCTGGCAGAGCAACTTTTCGTTTCGAAGTAGGTAGGGGATTTTCAGAAACAGGCAAAGACCGAACAGCATCAGTATACTAGAGCATGACAAGACGGAAAAACACAGCCCGCTGGCTCAGTCAGCTTCGTGGGGGCGGTCGACCACAATCCGAACTGGTTCTGATCGAGGTTCTTGAAGAACAACGTTTTGCTCGCCAAGATGGGCATCGCGTGCGGTTGTGGTTAAGGTTGTCGCAGAACTGCAGCTTTCTTGGGAAAATAAACGTGGACAACCAAGACACATCCGCCTGTACGCCCATGCAGCAGTACCTGGTCTTCACGTAATACTAAGCACTCAATTTCTGATGTCTCATATTCTCAATCAAGCGCCCTTTTTTTCTTGCAATAATTTTGCCAAGGGATGGGATAGGAGATAAAGCTGCTGAGAGTCCATGGGCTTAGTCCTAGTCATGAATCATAGAGAACACAATCCATCTGTGGTCGTATTTATATAGATGGTATACTGCCAGTCTCCAATGATGTACGACATGGGCATGTGCCATCATTTATTTGAAGTTGGTTGATACGTGTCCTTTCAAATTGGTACATCCACTTCCGAACTAGATGATTTCACGTGCTGCAGGAAAACTCAGATGCAGCTACGAAATGTTGTTACGGCACGGCAAGCATAAATTATGTTAAGTTAGTTGTTTAATGGTTCGAGGAATTTCGGTAGTAAGTGAAACATAAGTATCTAATGAAAATATTATGGCAGGTTGATTAATATATTGTATCACAAAAAAATTAAAAAATTCGATTATTCGAATATGGATAATTAAAAATATAACTGTGCTGCTTGACTTCATCTAATTTTGACTAGAATTTGAAGCTTTGGATTTCATTTGTACTTCCAAAATATTTTCGAAATATTTTGAATCCAAAATTGTTTTACGGGATATATGTAAGGCCCAAATTATAGTTTAGAAAATTAATATAGTTATTTTATTTAACAATTGGGCTTGAATTTATTCCTTAAGTCCTAAATATTATATTCAGGGTGACTGGATTTTCTGGATTTTTTATGAATTGGTTTGCAATTATTTTTGAATAAAATTGAATTTCAAAACATAAAAAGAATAAGTAAAAATGAATCTCCAATCAAACCTTGCCAGACTTTGTAGCCCCAACCTAACTTGTACAAAAGACGTTCACTTGCATGAAGGGGCTGGATCCCTCTGCCCATCCAAGTGGCACTATCTCCTTGTCGGTGAACCTATAACATTTAAAGATGCTATGCACTTCTTGAAGAAGGAACTCAACTTCTACCAACTCGGCACCGTGTGTTGTCGTGCCCCAAGACCGCCGGTGCACCGAACAATAAACCAAGTATGATGGCACTCCCTTTCCTTCTCCAATTATGTGTGATGTTACATCACACACTATTTGGTCCAAGGGTGTGCGATACGCAATGAAAAAAATTGCGCGCTATAGCGTTTCGAGCAATGTCTTGCTAAATAAATCACTGTACAATGTCTCGCTACTAGCACGCCATAGCATGATATAGCATATTTTAAGCGCCACGTTATTTTGCCATAGCACGCTATTTGTTTTCATCGGTGATACTTCTGTCTTGATAGCACCATTCTAAGGTAGTATCATCCATCATGGATTGATTCAACCAAAAAAGCTAATCAAATAAATTTCTTCAAATCAGGGCTAACCGCGTAGTGATCTATCCAATTGACCGAGGAACAAATTCGTTGCCTGAAGGGTATATATTCTGAGCTTTGGATGATTAAGTCAATGACAAGAAGTCAAGAATCCATGACCTAACGGGATGGAATGCTGATGAACTAACGTGGACCGCTAGGGATCCGACTACTGATCCCTGCTTCCCATTAGACCACTCGTGAGCCATAGGATTAGAGCAATCCGATACGCCTGATTGCTAGCTGTAATGAACCGATAGTTATTTGCATGTATAGATTTGCATTAAACTGCTTCCCTGAATCACGTGCTACTTATGGGGGACGCTAATTAATGGGATCACCTATCAATCTGCATCTTCAGTCCTTGTTCTCAGGAAACTAGTACATATTTGTAGGAAGTAATTTTTTTTTCAATTTTATTGAAATTTGCTTGGGATGCAACTACCCTTTGCTTCCACACTGGTTTGTGTCTGCGTAATAGTATGCTTCCTTCAGAATAAATTTGTGTTTCCCTTCACATAAAAATTTGCTTCTGTGGTGAATGAATTTTTTGCTTCATATTTCAACACAACCAAGATATTTTCGTTCAAAAGCATTGCAATTTGGTTTCCATCGAGTAGAGAATTGCTTCCTACCAAATAATTTGCTTCCATCAAAGAGAAAAACAATATACTTCTTTCAGAAACACCACTATCTTGTATCCATCCATGAGAGAATTGCTTCCAACCAAATAGTAATTTATTCCCAAAGAGAAAAAGATTTCCGTCACTATTGCAAGTACGTCAAAAAAAATTGTGTTTTGTTTGAAAATAAAATAAAAATTTCTACTATCAAATGGGCTAGGATTTGATGGGCATAGTAAGCTAATTTGCTTCTATGTGTCAAACCTCTGCTTTTGAACAAATTGGTAATTGCTTCCTACTTGTTTCTATACACCTTGGATGAGGATACCATCAAACAGACTTTGGCCCAGCTCCGCACATCGTTGAGCTGCATAGTTAGTGTGCATGCTGCCGTTGGAATCAGCGAATCACGTCCAGCAACATAGCAGCATGCCTCTGCCTGCTCTATCATGCATCCATATTGGTCCTGGACCTCGGGTGTAAGAAAAGGCCAACTTCCATAGTATTACCGCACCCTGAATCAACGACATAGGTTTTCTAGCAGTCTTTGAGGCCTAAACTACATCACTGAATTGCAAAACCAGCCTTCAAAATACTAACGATTTTGCTCTGCTTCATGATGCCTGGATGTGCAATGAATATGAGTAATCAGATGCTCATTAGCACATATAAAACAAATGCTGCTTGCAACAATAACTGGATAAATGAAAAAGAAAGAAGAAAGAAAAATACAACATGCATCTCATGGTTTGACAACAAAAAAGCTATTACAAAAACTCAACTCTACTGCTTCAAATTAAGATCAGGAAGGGGTGACAGCCATGTTGTCCATTGTATATGGAATTTCAGGAAGCACTGTAATTTTCGTATTCATGTACAAGCATGGAAATGAAGCAAATTGAACACACTGTAGATGCGCAAGTTTAAAACGAATGAAGCAAACAATATACTTACAAGGTGAAGAACCATAACCATGGTGTTTATGAATAAACTAGATGCACTGATGAAGGACAATTACGATACATATATATGAAGCATGGAGATATAGTAGCAGCAAATCTTGATGACTGCTGCATAGTAGAAGCAAACAATTTTGAAATGGGAAGCATATAAATTTGAGTATAGAACTATCTCAAATGAATCATCTCAAACGGGAAGCATAAAAATTTGTACATGTAAATTAGCACCGAATTCACCAAAATTAGTTGACGATTCAGTGACTTTGTACATACCAAACTAAGATGAAATAAATGAATCAGGTAGGGGTGATGGAATGAGGTTGAGGGCCGACTTCATAAAGATTGGCGATGGCCGTCTCGCCGTTGCAAAGAAAGGGAATCGGTGGCAGCCACCACAACATCAAACCGGCGATTGTGCGTCTTTGGTGAGGGCCATTGTAGACGACTACGTCGACAACAATGTTGCAGGGAGATGGGGATAGAGGAAAAAATCGCACCCAGATCAACGAGCTGCTGACCAAGAAGCCTACCATGGCCGCCGGGAGAGAGGTCGGCGGCGGTCCACTACAATGGCCTAACAAAAATTAGATACAAGAAATGGGAATAACCCAGGATATATATGAATACAGAGATATCAAAACAATAGTTAGATCATAATATATGTTAGAATCAACTAACATTGTAGCAATAATTGAATCAAGACAAGAGGACTCTAATGATCAATACATGTGTTGGGGACCCAATACTTGGGATGGTACCTTGGGGATTGGGGTAAATCCTTCAGATGTCCATGAGTGCTAGCTTATTTCCCCAACCAAGATGGCGCTTCGGCGTGCTCGACTGGAGGCCGCGGTACCAGACGAGACGGCACACCAGATCGATGGATCTCACAGCCATGTGGGAAGGGCTGGTTCCCGGCAGAAAGAGCCGGGGCGGCGAGGGGCAGGTAGCTGCGTCGGGGGCATGCATCCGAGATGGGTTGGGACGGGTGAGATTAATGCGGGGAATAAAAACTGCACGGGATTATGGGGTGGCATATCGGCCTTAGTCTAAACTCCTAATGTCTCAGTTGGTAGGTCACGTTCCAGGTTTTATTTTCATCCCACCTCACCCGGTAATTTTTGGTACCTATTTTGGTACCTCCTCCCACCTCCTCCCACCTCACGCTGAGCCACCACAAACCGAGAAAACCACGTACCTATCCCCACACAGTCCAGTTGCCATCCTCCCGTCGCACCCATAAAAAACGAAAGAAAAAAAATCTACGATAAAAAACCTACGAAAATTAACCAGCAAGAAAAACCCCAAACCAATCGCACGCACGTACTAGCAAGGCCTCCCACCCTCAAGCGAGAACCACTCTCACGCATGACTCTCTGCCCTTCTCCGCCGCCGCCGCTCCATCCCTTCGCCGCCGCCCTCGTTCGCCGCAACCGCCGCTCCATCCCTTCGCCGCCGCCCTCGTTCGCCGCAACCGTCGCTCCATCT
>NC_057803.1:648205327-648229415 GCF_018294505.1 Triticum aestivum | reverse complement strand
GCCGCCCTCACACATCAAAGCCGGCGCCGCTCCAGCCCTTCGTCGCCGCCTCTCGATCTTTTTCCTAGGGTTCCCCGCCGCCGCTACCCCTCCCTTGAGCATGGGTGGCCACCGGCGAAGGATGCCCGCTCCCCCTCCTCTCTGGCCACACCGGTCTCCTCCCTAACCACAAAGTGGGTGCACGCGGTGCGGACTCCGGCGAACGCGGCCGCGCGTGATCCAGAGGCCCGGCGGCGCCCACATCCCTCGCCTCTCTGGTCGCACGTCGCCTCCCTAACCACAAAGTGGGCGCACGCGGGGTGGGATTCGGCGAACGCGGCCGCGCGCGATCCAGTGGCCCGGCGGTGCCCGCATCCCTCGCCTCTCGGATTGCATGTCTCCTCCCTTCCTACAAAGTGGGTGCACGCAGGGTGGCCACTCCGCCAACTGACTCCAGGAGCTCTGCTTTCGCAACGGCAACATCTACATCAAGCTCGGCCAGCACATCGCACAACTGGTACGGAAAGGAATTCCTAACTCTGTGAGGATACGCCTGAATTCACTTTGGATTCATCTGTGGTAAGATTGCACAATTTTGTGGCTGAGGAACAACTGCTTGTTTGCTTGTACTACCACAGGTGTATGTGCAGACAATGAGGGCGCCGATGCTCAAGAGGTCGTCCGCGGAGTCATCAAGAAAGAGAATGGAGAATTGCCACAAACTGTTAGTTCCTTCATTGCATCACGGCATTGTCTTACACCCTGCTGAAGTAACTTCGTTGTTGTATTGATTAGCAAAATCAAACAATCAGACTGAGTGTGGTTAGTTCAGTTGTTGGCCAACAGAGTATTCACCTTGAATCAGAACCTGGATTTATGCTCAGCTTGTTTTTAGGTTAGAAGAAACTCTGACATAAAATTTGGCTTCCCCTATTCACGGTGGTGCATGTTTTTGCATAATTCTTCCTTGTCCCGCTTGCAAGTGCTTTTCTTGTGCAAGTCCATGCGTCCACAAGACATGATGGGAGAAAAGTTGCTGTCAAGATTGTTGTTATTATATAAGAAAAGACTACAGTTCATTCGTTCACTTATGTTAAGTTTGAACTCTTAAATTATGACAGCAGAGTTCACCAGCATGTTGTCTGTCTTTCACTTTTTTGACCCATGTTTTGTCTTACAGGTTCAGCACGACCACTTGGTGGATACTTCCATAATAGATATCGCCACCGTGGATTTAGTAGTGAATGCTCTTCATTATATTTTCCCTAAATTTGACTACAGGTAAAACCAGTCAATGGGTGCAACCGTTCTTTGTCTATTACCTTGTTGTCTCTCTCCCTCTTTTTAACATACCACCTCGAAAGTTTTAGACTTATGCTAATTTTTAGAATTAGTTATGATAGAGAGAAGGACTCCGATCTGTATGCTTTGACTGATGGCGTCTTACCGAAAAAGGCAGGTGGTAGTGCGATATTGTCGTGAATTTTGCTCTCTTCTTTTCATTAGCTTTAATATGAAATAACGCCATGCTTCTATGTAGGCAAGTATGTTGACTGGGTTGATGTGGAGCTAGAGAAACTTGAGAGGACACAGGAGGTATTATGGTGAAGTGTGCTAAATTGTGTTTTTTAGGAAGACAATCATCTTATACTAAAACGGAAAGACTAAGCTCAATTCCATGTTTGAAGCCTTGTATACAGCATGCTCTAATTCATACTGGACTGCTATTCCTGACATGGCAATGGTTTCAGGGTATTATTTGAGCTGATATGGAGGGAATACTTCAGATTTCATCCAGGAAAATATGGGAACTCCATTTTCTTACTAGGTAAATAAAATATAAAATTGTATCATTCTGAACTTTTTGCCTTTCATGTATATTACCGAAAGGATGCACACATGTTTTTCTTCTTCTATGATCTCCTGTGATCATTAATTCTGAAAGAAATCTGCTGTGATCATTAATTCTGAAAGAAATCTGAATAATTGCCAGAGTGAGGAGGAAAAAGCAAGAAAATTCTGACCATTTTGGTCATGGTCTTGGAGGATGATTGCTGGTGCAGTGCTCACTCGGTGCTCTAATTTAGCTTATTCGAGCTGTAGGTCTAGATTAATTTTTATCTTAATTGGATGTCAAACGATTAATCAAATAGAGTTGGGGTTCATCCAGGCTACATAGGTCTGATTGTATTAGTGTCAGTTCCTTGAAGTCAAAGTACTGCTATGATCGAAGAGAAATACTTTTAAAGTGATCGCCGAAGTGATAGAAGACAAAATACAAATTAAATCTTAACGTGTACATGTTTTATTTGCTCCCATGTTCACTTTTGTCGAGTTACAAACTGGACCTTTGTGGTGTGCGTCTATACGTCCTCTCAAAAAGATTGGTTAACTTTAAGTTACTATACAATCAGACCTCTACCGCATCGTGTATTTATTTTACTTCAGAGATGTGCTCCCATCGTTGTTGACTGTAGAATTTATGTTGCAGTTCATACCCACCACGTTCGTGTCTTCACCACTTCGTCCTCCAGCACAAACGCCAGAATGGAGCAAAAGCTGTGATTTGCCAGGTCGGTGAACTGATCCAGCTCGCGGCTAGTGCTGTGTCCGCGCAGGAGAACTGATACAGCTCGCTGCCAGGGTGCCATCCCTCTTCTTCTGTGCCATAAAGCCCCTCGATTGAATCTCTGAATTAGCAAAACAAAATTGCTGACCCAGCCAATCTCGTCGGAACATCGTCTAGCTTGCCGTGCTCCACTCACTGTAAGTTTATGTCAGTTTATCTGGCACTTATCTCTTCTGGCTCACAGACACCTTCAATGGACCTTTGCCACTGCTAATAGTCAGTATTGTACACTCCGGGACCAAGGCGATCGACATTTTCTTGGCTGGTCGATGGTGATTGCTCCCATGTCTGTTTTTTTTGTTCTTTAAAAAATTGGTTCTATAATATCATCATTTAGTGAATTTTACCTACCTACACAAACATGATATGACCTGCTATTGCATGTTCTCTAAGATAATGTATAAATTTGTTGCTTAGTTAGGAAGAGGCTGAATCGTGTTGGATTTGCAGCGAGAGGAAGCCTGTCAACATGATGAACAGACTAGTTTTTACCGAGGACAGCTCGGCAAGGAAGAGACCGGATGTTTGTCATTGACCTACTTTGTAAGTGAGTGTATTTACCTCATTTGGTCGTTGTTTCCTCGTGAATTAACTTCAGATGGGGGAGCTTGATCTCATAATGTCTACTCATCAAAAATTCATGACTTCCTTTTTATTAGTAGCATCTTTCTTAACGAAAGGTTACAAATCTTAGTAAAATGGACAATTCAAGATGTTCTAAGGTTTAAATTACTTTCACTTGGACTTGTTAATGTCAGTTGAATAACATTTATTTTAATATTTTCCATGAGATGGCTCATCATTCTAAGTGTTATCTTGTTCTGTTATTAGTTAGAAGAATATATAGCGAAAGCAACTCATGTTCCTCGATTAGACCTTATGTTATATCTAATTACTGGAAATAAAATGTTGTTCAGACGAAGGCTAAAACTGCAGTGGCAGACATGCTTACAAGATCTCGTGAAGATCATTCCGCTGATGATGGTACTCTAACAGAAGAAGAACAGTGGGAAAGAGAGAAAGCCAGCCTTGTTCTGTTATTGAGAGGGGGAAGTTGAAATCTTACCAGATAAAGGGCGTTAAGTGGCTAATATCACAGTGGCAAAATGGGCTTAATGGGATACTGGGTGATCAAATGGGCCTTGGAAAAACAATTCAGACAATTGCATTTCTTGGCCATCTTAAAGGGAATGGTCTGTATGGTCCATACATGGTTATTTCTCTTCCTTCCACCGTGTCAAACTGGTTGAACGACTCAATGAGGTAAAGCATCCAGAGTTGTCCTTCACTGTGCTTAGTTTGTTTGCTATCTTATATGGAATACTTAATTTCAGGTTTGCTCCTTCTCTAAATGGTCTAATTTATCATGGAGATAAAGTGGCTCGGACAGAGCTAACGAGAAACTACATGCCCAAAACTGTTGGTCCTGATTTTCTGATATTAATCACTTCATATGAGATGGCTATGTTTGATGCAAAGTTTCTTGCTAATTATAAGTGGAAGTCACATGATCTGAATTATTGCCCTTGTATATTTCTCTCCCTTCCCCATGTATGTACGTGTTGGCCAGATTCTTTTTTCCAGGGACATCTTTTGAAAAATACAAAGTGCAAATTATTGAGGGAGCTGGGGCACGTTCCAATGGATAAAATGCTCCTTTGACTGGGAGTTGGGGCAGAGTTGTGGTCGCTACTGAATTTCATTTTGCCTGATATATTCTCATCCCATGACGAATTTGAGTCATGGTATGATTCATTTCCTTTTGATGGGCATTTTCTATATGTGCCATTTTTGTTCAATAGTTTTAGTATCCTTGAATTACTTTGTTTCCCAATAACTGATTGTTGTCTCATGCCTTTTGTTTGCCTTTTACAGTTTTATTGTTGTAATTATATATAAATTACCTTGATTGTTGTAATTAACATTTGTTTAGGTTTCAAACAATTTAGCTTTCAAAAGGTTTAGCTTTCTCAATTCCTGTATGTTGTACTGATAGTTAATATATATATGTATCTAACTGCACAGCGCCTGGGCTTGTGGTGTGTGTTATGCTTGTCTGTTCCTGTTCGTACCTTCGTGATGACTGGTTCGGTACATCGTGCATGTGGGTCCTATGTGCAGCCATCGCGAGAGCACGACCCAAATAAGGAGCCTTTTCACACGTCACAGCCCAACATCAAAGAGAACTCTTTCTCTTTCAGCGATCTATTGCAATTGTCATCCATTGATCGAGCGTACACAGGTATGTATATTATAGTATAGTTTGTCAGAAAGAAAGGAGGGGTGGACACCCTGCCTCACCCTACCGGGAGCTCCATGGATGCTATCGCGAATATCCATGTCCTGTAGTATAGCTTTAGTATTTCTCCCACTTTTTCTGTGACATGTGTAAATGTAGTTACATTGAGAAAACGAGAGATATTTTGTTGGGATTTTTTTTGACATATATTTGTTACCTAGGTATCTAAATTATTGCTGGATGCATGTTCATGTGAGAAAATGTGGACGGCTACAGAAGAATCATAAACTTTGTCATATAAAGTTGGAAGTGTTAAACTGCTCAAACTTTCTGCTTTGCAAGCAAATAAAGTGATGCAAGGTATTCAAATATCTATTGTTTATGATAATTTATGTTGGGCTCAACATTAAATTAATGCTTAATTGTTGCCTTGCTGATTACTGTTCCATTGTTTCAAAAAGATGTCTACTGTTGGACTCTTTCATAGTTTATGTTTAAAAAATCAATTATATACATATATCTACCTCATGTTGATGCACTACGAAACTTGTCTCATTAATTCCTTGTCACATTCTTTTGCTCAGACTGGCTTGCCCCTAATTTTATAGATCCTGCCAAATTTCTAAATCTTACTTCACGTGGAGCTGGGAGAATTCCTAAATCTTCCCCACCATGTTAATGCGTGCTAGATTCATCCATTTTAGGGACAAGATTTTTCGGACGGAGGGAGTACTAACCAACAGCATGTGTCTACACTCTTTAGCAGTTAACAGAGTGATTAGTGCCAGCTTATGTGAGTTCAATCGATCTATCTTTTACTGGCATTACCCATTGTGTAAATTGGGATTATTCGCACCAGCCTTCATACACTCCTAAAACATGGTGGGGAAGACAAGCAAATAGATATCACGATGGTTGCTGCCTAAAGAGAAGTGAACAGAAGAGAAGACACAACATGCAGCGGAAGACAATCTGATATATCAATTGTTGCTTTACATCTTTTGTTTGAGACTTGCTACCAGATTGCTCTTGCAACCAAAGGAGGAAGTCCAGAACCTTAGAGGTTTTCCCGTGAGTGTTTGATTACATAGATAGGCTCTTTCTGATGACACCGAGGCTACGACAATGAGTAGGCATACTCTTTTCAAAATGAGTAGGCATCTTTCCTTTCTGAATAATGACAAAATTAAATTATTTTCTTTTTAAGCTTTCCCTTGAACGACTTACTATTGTTATGCACTTATATTAAATGATTTTTTTCCATTTTGTAGTATCCTTCAATGGTTTACATATGGTGTGGCTCCTTGCACTAAGTTGATCGAGCAGCGATCTAGAGGTCTCAATACAGATCGATGACGCCTCCTCGAGATCCACTTATCTGCAACCCCCAACCCTGGTATAGTATGAAAAACCTACAAATAAATTAGAAGAATAGGTAATTATCAGATGCTTATGCTTGTTGGTGTAGTAGTCCTTTTAAGTCCAATCATAGAGGTGTTGCTTGATGCTTCCCTTTAGCCGAGTGACTTTGCATGCTAATAAATTAATGGATAGGTCTAATTAATATTTTTGAGTGCATAATGTTTTCTGAAACCCTTAATTTCATAGTGCAGTTGAGTCTTACCTTGTATGCGGGCCTATAGGTATGTGCTTCATCACTTTTTTGTTTCTTATAAAATGTCCTTGTGTTTGTTTCTTATGTTTAGGTTTAGATTTTTTTTCAACTTGTAGGCTCACTCGAGTTTTCTTTCAATCTAATATTTTCATGCGGAATATTCAAGAGATATCCAAGAGAAATACAACTGCATCCGGCCTCAGAACATACATTGAATAAATTTTTGTTGTTTTTTGAATGATGACTCTACCTGCGGTAGAAATGTATCAAGAACGATATGCATTATGGTTGTATTATGGACGTGGATATGCTTGCCATATTATCTATATATTTTTCACATATTTTTGTGTTTGTTCTTGGGGGTGGTTGTGGCAGTTTCATAAAGGTCCAATTTGGTTGTTTTTATGATCTCTCAAGATATTCCACACCATACCGATTAACTATCGATAGTTTTAGTTAATGATTTATGATATTTATCTCCCAACGGTTATCCGTCCACACATTTGCATGCAAATACAAGTAAAAAATGGTTTTTGACTTTCTATTTCTTGATCAATTAACATTGGAAAGTTAGCACTATGGGGCCTTAGCACGACAACTTCCCGACTGTCTACTACAACAAGGTTTTCCCAGCTCCGGTGATGGAGGGGTGATGCAAGCAGCGCGCCTTCGGCTTGCTACGTGCTTGTAGTCGTCGTTAGGTGGTCCACGGACATGGTTGTAATTTTTATTACCTTTGTTGTTCTTTATACTGCCATGATTGGAGATGAATAGATTGGAAGTTTCTTGCAAAAAAACCTGTAAAATTTAGCATGCTGATGATGGAAGAAAGTTTTAATCAAGGAATTATTTGTAAGCAAAGACTCAACATTTTGTTCCTTTCTCTTGAGTGCATTCCTCATTATTTAATCATCGATATCCATATGCTAGCTTCATGTTTCAGACATAATTCCTTTCTCTTCGAGGGAATTTATGGCCAGGTGCGCTCATATACTTCTATCTTCTAAGATTGTTTTCATATGAATGAGCTGAAGTCATTTCCTAGAAACTATGGTGCTTTTACTTTTTATTTAGGTTGCTCGACCAAGGTTGTTCAGTGATTGTGTGCACTCCACATGCATCGCCATTTATCGAGTAAGAAAAACATGATATTTTTCTGATTATTTTCACAAGTTATCAAAATGCATTATTTTACCGACCATCACAAGTTAACGAAATGCATTATTTTACCGTTTAAATGATGCTAATTCCCTAGGGTTGATAGTGTAGAAAAATAGAATAATTTTCTACTTATTTATCTTGTTACGGTAGTTTTTGTATATAAGAAACTACAAAGATATAACCAAACCAACTTTCTTTATCGAAATTCATCTAATAGAGGACCCTATTGTGTGACACCATTGAGACACAAGTGGAGCATTGCAACTTTCACAATGATATTGGAGGCAAGGGAATATTTTAACTCGGTGTTAAAAATATGAAAGGGAAAAAAGAGATGACATCACATATTATGACCATGGTATGTGTATTGTAGATTTTTAGAAATGCATGGCCAATATGTTGTTATGTCTTGACTTGTCCTTATGATTGAGTGCTTGTCAGAAAATTGCTACGGGACATAGCTCGGCAAGGAATGAATTTTATTATGTTGTTGTCATCAGATGGTACCTCGGTGAGTAAGTTGATGATAGTCTTCTAATCATGGGTGTCAAGTCCAATCAAATCTGGTTGAGGGCCATCTTATTGTGCTCAGATACGGAAAGAATCCGCAGCCGCTCCGTTGCCACTATTGCTACCGGCACTTGATGCAGAGGGGTGAATGGAAGGAGAATGTGAATAATGAAGAGTGCGCGGCAAAGGAATGGTCCGTACCTTTTTTTTATCACAATGAGGGAGTTAACCCACACTAGATCCATGATCTGCGGAATGGCGGTTGTCTGGTTCGAGCCGATGGACAGTTACCATGAAGAGCGAGGCGGTGTGGGGAACCTCGTGGATGACCCTGTGTATTCTTCATAACCAAAACATAATCTTCTTTTGGTTATTTCATTTTCTCTGGGATTTGTCCCCTTATGCTTCTCTTATTGCCTCAATAAAGTTTGGTGTTGTGGCAACTCGCGGGCACATACCTCGACAACAGTCTTTTTTATTTTAAAAGAGGCAAAAGGATCACATGATATATATCATTTCATATAACTTGGCAGCAAAACACACTGTGGTGGTCGCCCTCAGCTACGACGATGTGCATTCCTCGGCACCGAGAATTGGGCTGGGACGTCATGGAGAGGAGAGAAGGGGGCGGGCGACACAGTGGAGGGAAGGAGAGATGGCGGTGAGAGGAAGGTGCGGGCTGAATGACATGGCGTCGAGGGAAGGCGGCAGCAAAAAGCCGTGGTGGGGAGAGATGGCGGCGTCGACGCCGTGACGTGGAGAGCAGGTCAGGGGAATGAGATGTGCATGTGCCGTGCGGTGAGAGTCAGAGAGTGAACTGTTTTGTTTATTATAAGATGAGAAGAAAATGAGCTGCCGTTTATTTTTTAGGGGAAAATAATTGTTTGCCGTGAGAGAAATATCACTTGCTCAAAGCGAGCAGCTGACAAATGAATATATATTGTATATGGGCTTATCTGATTTTTTTTTAAATATGTGTTTATATATTCCCTTTTGTAGATTGGAGATAAGAACTATGGCTTCAGATGATGCTTTGAAAGTGTCAACTCACTAAGCTTTATGATGGGTGGACTGAAAACTCATTGAAGTCTTACACAATTGGAAGAGATATGTACAAATAATGGTTCTTCTGTAATACTTGTTGGATATGACAATATATAAGATGAATTTTCATATATGCTTATTTTTGTAAAGTATGAGAGAGATGAAGATGTATTATGTCAACATTCAAAAGGAATCCTTTGACAAAGTTGCCGGCGTGGTGTTGTTCGAAGGGGCCTAAAATTCGCCGAGTTATATACAATAATACACGTATATATGTGCAATCAGAATAAAGAATTAAAAGGCCCGTGGCAACGCACGGGCATTGTACTAGTTTTTTTAGGAGGGTGATTGATTTTAAGAATATCAACCGTGAAATGTAGAAACGTATCGACGTCGTGCGAGTGGTCTTCCGAATGCTTCCTATCTGATAGGAAGTGTTTCCCCGAAATAATCTGGTAGTACATGTGAGGGAAGGAGATGGCTGACGGCAAATTAGTAGCCAAGGACCCAACGGCCGGGAGGCCAGAGCATTAATGATGAACGATATTCAGCAGATTTAAGACTGCAAACCCTATTGAATGGTGCACGAAGACTAATACTCTGTATTAACACGCACCACCCTCTGACAGAGGTCTCACTTGGTCTTATATGACATATTTTTTCTGTACATAGTAAAATTGTGACTCTTCCGTGTTTCCAGTGGGCAGAAAGGCGGAAGACATGGCCCCCAAGGCAAGCACCGGCCTGATCAGGGTGGCTGCCCTCAGGTCTCAGTTACACGTTCCCATCAAAAAATGCATCAAAGGATTATACCTGGCAAGGGAAGAGGCAACAAGGCTTGCCAACAAACACAAGTGCACATTATCTTTACTCAGTCAGTAGGACTCTTTGCCAAGCACAAGTGCAAAATCTTCACCTATGTCATTAGAGAATAGTTAGGCACCGCAGCAATAGTGTAGGCATGCAGGCTGAACTTCAGAGTTTCGATTTTTGGTTTGTGATTATTTTTCGTCCCAGGGCGAGAAGGCCGAATTTCAGCCATTTTTTAAAAAAATTGGCTGAAATTTGACCAAAATTTGCCAAATTTGACCAACATCTATTTTCTCGGTCGAAAGGTACTTTCCACCCCAGGCCGAGATGTCCGAAATCCATTTTCTTCAGTCGAAAAGCAAAACACAGGACTGAAGAGATGTGGTTCTAATGGGGTTGGATGAAGAACTGCGTGTTGCTCACGCGGATGGGCAGGAAGTAATTCTTGTTGAAGTTGCTCTAGAACTTCATCTTGTTCGTGCAAGCAGACACATACGATTTGGACACGTCCGCCTGTACGACCAAGCAGCGGTACAGGATCAGCATTGTATGATAATCACTCAATTCCCAATGTCCCATATTCTCAAGCAAACCCCTTTTTTCTTGCAATGATTTTGCTAACACTTGGCGTAAGTGAGGAAGTTGTAAAGTCTCCATGGGCCGTGTGCTACTCATCAAGCATCGAGAGACACGCTCCTTGGGGGTTCACATTTATATAGATGATCTGGTGGCCATACATAATGCGGTTGCTTGAAACATTTATATTGGATAAATTTCACGAGATATATAGCCGCAGAAGGTATTAATTAATAAAGGGAGTCTCGAATGCTATACAACAAGGGCATGTGCTATCTTTTATTTGGTCTTGGA
Organism: Triticum aestivum; assembly: GCF_018294505.1. Classification (NCBI taxonomy): domain Eukaryota; kingdom Viridiplantae; phylum Streptophyta; class Magnoliopsida; order Poales; family Poaceae; genus Triticum; species Triticum aestivum. Next base: position 648,218,558 of record NC_057803.1, on the reverse strand, counting down.
TGTACATGTTATTTCGAATTTGATCGGCCAGCTCGTACTATTTTATCTGTTAGTTAGTCCTCTTTAATTAATGTATATGCATATAATGCAGTGTAAACTGTGTAGTGACTCTACAAAGGAAAGATTTTTGGTACTACAGATATCCCTCCCCTATTTCCGAATAATGAGGAGGAGCTACTATATTTCTTTTGTTCTTTGGTACAAAAGATTACGAATACGTATTGAGCTATTTTACAGTACCAACAAACTAATACGAGCTATTTATTTTCGTCAATCCGACGACAGCCACGAATTGGTACCCTCAGCTAGTTCTATGTAGTACTAAGGTCAACTCCAACGGGCCGACGCATTTTGTCCGCCACCGTCGCTTTCTGTCCTGACCGACGACCGTACGCAGAGACTCAAACGACCGGATGACCGTTTCGTTGTCCGCTTGGATCAATTTCCAGCCCATATTTGGGCCGAGTTTGAGTTCCCCTGGACACGCACTGGATGCACGCAACGTCCCACCTTGTCCTCCAATGGCCTGTCGATCGGTGTCACACAGGCCAAACCCCCCTGGACCAACCGAATACGTCCTCCCCGGCCACTTTGTCCTGACCGCCGCCATCCACTTCCCGCCACTTCACCACCCCCGACGTCTCAAACCCGACTGCCATCGCCATCATCGCCGGCACCTCCATGGTCGCCCCCACCGGCCGTCATTGTTTCCATTCCTTTGCCGTCGACGGTGTATCCTGATACGTCTATTTTGCATCATGTTTTCCTACTGTTATGTACAATGTTTTGGTCATTATTGTGTCACTTTGTGATGCAATTCTAATGCCTTTTCTCTCTTAATTTTCAAGATCTAAAAGAATTTGCTCAATTTTTTTGCAAGATCTAAATGAAGAGGGAAATTACTGCCGGCTGAAATTCGGGACCGAAAGGAGCTATAACTGAGATAACTACTCTGCGTAGCTCTAAATGAGTTGAAACTATACGAATATTTTCTTATTAAATATATAAAAATACTGGAACAAAGAACTACCAAAGGGGCCCACCTCCTATCCACAAGGCAACAGGGCGCCCACCCCCAGGGCACGCCCTGATATCTTATGGGTCCCATAGGTGCCCTCCTTCTACAATATGAAGCCTTTTTCCCTCAAGGTGCCACCGTCTCAAGGCAGGACAGGGGCAGCAAAACTTTTCCTCTCTGGCGGAGAGATTTCGCTGGGGATAGTTACCTCCGGGAGGGGCAAATTGAAGGCATCAACATCACCAATGCTCCTCTCATCGTGGAAGGACCAATCTTCATCAACATCTTCACCAACACCATCTCATCTCAAACCCAAGTCCATCTCTTGTATTCAATATTTGTCTGAAAACCTAGGATTGGTACATGTGGGTTGCTAGTAGTGTTAATTTCATCTTGTAGTGGATGGTAGTTGGTTTATTTGGTGCAAGAGTATATGTTGAGATCCTTAATCATATACAATACTCCTCTAAACTTGAACATGAATATGATTTATGAGTAATTCCGTTTGTTTTTTAGGACATAGAAAATGTGTTGTTATAAGTAATCGTGTGAAGTTGGTATTCATTCAATATTTTGGTGATGTGTATGGTTAGGAGGACAATGGTATCTCCAGCCCACCAGGGTTCAAATCCTGGTGCTTAAATTTATCCTGGATTTATTTCAGGATTTCCGTCGATGTGCATTCAGTGGGAGGAGACATTCCCGTCGACTACAAGGCGCCTACGGTACTTCGTAAAATCTCAAGATGATATGCCAGCTTAGTCTCTCAGAGATGTTCATAAGGGTAGGGTGTGCGTGTGTGCATTCATAGGGATGAGTGTATGCATGTTTATATGAGCGCCTGCGTCTGTATTGTGTTAAAAGAAACACATGTGCTCACATTCCTATAAGCTCTTGTACAATGCTAGTTTCTTAGGGAGGTGCTTAGAGAAAAAATAGAGGTTTTACTGAAGCACTGATGGCTATTTCTACATGAGAGACACCTAATTGAGCATCTGCCCTATGCAAATAAGCACCAGTGCTTAAGGAAAGGCTGATTTATTTCTTTAAGCATCTCTCTAAAGCACCTTTCATTGTACAATGCCTAAGTAGCACAAGCACGCATGCACAACATGCTCATCAAACTTGCCACTAACTGCACGTACTAGGCATGCGCTAACAAACTATCTCAATTCTACTTTATCTGACCAGCCCGTTTGACTCCAGCTTCTCGCTTCTGCAGGCGAACGGAAGGGAGCGGCTGGAGGTAGGTTTCGTGTGTTGCCCCCGAGCCACCCCTGCGACATGGGGGTTAGTTACCGGTTGTATAGATATGTAGAACCTTTTGGTTCTTGATTGTTTTTTTCCTGCATGTGCGCTAAAGACTATTTATGTTTGCTCTTCTGTGCAATGTTGTGCTCATATCACTAGTAGAAAAGGGGTTATCAGTCCCGGTTCGTAAGGGCCTGTAGTCCCGGTTCTTGAACCGGAACTAAAGGGTCGTTACTAATGCCTCCCCCTTTAGTCCCGGTTCAAACTGGAACCGGGACTAAAGGTCACGGCCACGTGGAGCTCCACCTTTAGTCTCGGTTGGTAACACCAACCGGGACTAAAGGAAATTTTATGAATTTTTTTTTAAATTTCTTTTGAATTTTTTTTATTTTTTTATTTTCAAATTTCTGAATTATTTTAACCTCTAATCTCTAATCACCACCCCTCACCACTGCTCAATTTATCCTCTAATCTCTAATCACCCCTCATCATTCCTAATCATCTAACTTCCCGAACGGTCACCCATCCTCCCACTCCCCCAGCATGAGCACGCTTAACTTCCGGGTTCTATTCTCCCTCGTTTCCAAGTCTGCACTTGTTGTTTTCCTGACAATAGTAAGATGTCAATCCTACTAACCCTCGGGAATTTTGCGTGAGCATGAAGTGACACATTTCACTGTTTGAGTTTGAAACTATTGTTTTAAAAAACAATAATTATTTAGTAACACTAATATTTCTTGAATAATTAGTTTGACCAGATTTGACCAAAATAATTGACCAAAATAACTAGAATAATTAGTTTGACCATTGTTTGACCACAGTTTGAAATTTTTTCGATTTTTTCCACCCTAGATCTTAAAAGCCCCGTAACTATTTTTTTGTTAGGTTTTTGAGGATTTTGAAAATGTTTAACGGGGTTCCCGGTTCGTGGGGGGCAACTGGCGATGAAAACTGAGAATTTTTCACAAGTGTTTCTTATATAGTCGAAGCATTGGTCCTGGTTCGTAGCACCAACCGGGACCAATGCCCCCCATTAGTCCCGGTTTGTGCCACCAACCGGGACCAAAGGCCAGTTTTCGGCAGCCCAAAGGGCGGGAAGCGGCGGCCTTTGGTCCCGGTTGATGGCACCAACCGGGACTAAAGGGGGGCATTGGTCGCAGTTGGTGCCACGAACCGGTACCAATGCCCCCCTTTAGTCCTGGTTGGTGCCACAAACCGAGACCCAAGGCCCCTATGTTGCCCGCGTCACGGCCAAAGTTTAGTCCCACCTCGCTAGTTGAGAGGGCTCGAGAGTGGTTTATAAGCGCTGCTGCGCCCACCCTCTCGAGCTCCTCTCAACTGCAGGCTTTCGGACCTAATCTCAAACTATGCTACTGTGGGCCTATTGGGCCTTCTGCGGGCCTGAATCCTGACCCAGGTTGGGTTTCTAGTCGTATTCAGGTCGTGGTGGCCCAATAGGTGGCAGTTTTTTTAGTTTTTTTCCAGTTTTTTTGTTTTGTTTTTTGCATAATTAATTTTCTTTTGTTTTTTGCTTTATTTTTTAATTCTTTTTGCTTTTTATGTAAGAAAAATTACAAACTTTCTTTTAGTGCCATTAGTTTTCAAATTTGGATAGTTAAAATTTGAATTCTTTGAAATTTGTGTGAATCACAAGTTTGTGATTAACTTTACTCTAAAAATAGTTTTTTTCATTTTTTTGTTTTGTTTTTTGCATTATTTATTTTCTTTTGTTTTTTTGCTTTATTTTTTAATTCTTTTTGCTTTTAGGTCAGAAAAATTTTAAACTTTCTGTTAGCGTCATTAGTTTTAGAAAAATTATAAACTTTCTGTTAGTGCCATTAGTTTTCAAATTTGAATAGTTAAAATTTGAATTCTTTGAAATTTGTGTGAATCACAAGTTTGTGATTAACTTTACTATAAAAATAGTTTTTTTCCATTTTTTTCATTTTTTTGCACTATTTATTTTCTTTTGTTTTTTGGTTATTTTTTAATTCTTTTTTGCTTTTAGGTCAGAAAAATTATAAACTTTCTGTTAGTGCCATTAGTTTTAGAAAACTATAAACTTTCTGTTACTGCCATTAGTTTTCAAATTTGAATAGTTAAAATTTGAATTCTTTGAAATTTGTGTGAATCACAAGTTTGTGATTAACTTTACTGAAAAAATGAGCATAGATGCGCCTATAGAGAGAATTCAACCTAAATTCATAATAAATTTCTATGAATTTCAGAGAAATTCAGTATGAATTTAGGTCAAATTCCTTGTATAAGGGCATCTATTTTCACTTTGAGAGGAGCTCAACAAGGCAGAGAGGGAGGGGCTTATAAACCGGTGTGAGCGCCCTTCGGTTGGCGAGGTGGGACTAAACTCTGACCGCAACGGGGACCAACCCTTTAGTCCCGGTTTGTGGCAGAAACCGGGACCAATGGCCCACGTGGCTGCCCTCTTGAGTGTTCTTTGTGAGAACATAGTTGACAAGGAGCGAACCGGGATTAATGGTATTACGAGGGCCTAACCATAAGACATTAAAGCATTTCAAATGAACTCTAAAAAAGTTGAAAGTTGGCACGGTATCATAATTTCACCCACATAGCATGTGCATGTACAAAACGGACAATGGTATCATACTCGTCTGTTACAAAGTTGGCATGGTATCATCATAATAGTTGTGGCAGAAAGTCTTCACTTTTTCTTTGCTTGTGTCATTTGCTTATTGCGCCGTAACCATGGATAATCTTCATCGTTTATCAGGATGCTTGGGTCAGCCTTGACTTTGAAGGGAGGAATTTCATGAAACTTTTCATAATCTTCAGACATGTCTGTCTTGCCCTCCACTCCCACAATGTCCCTTTTTCGTGAAAGAACTATGTGGCGTTTTGGCTCATTGTATGATATATTTGCTTCCTTATCTTTTCTTTTTCTCAGTTTGGTAGACATGTCCTTCACATAGATAACCTGTGCCACATCATTGGCTAGGACGAACGGTTCGTCAGTGTACCCAAGATTTTTCAGATCCACTGTTGTCATTCCGTACTGTGGGTCTACCTGTACCCCGCCTCTTGACAAATTGACCTATTTGCACTTAAACAAAGGGACCTTAAAATCATGTCCGTAGTCAAGTTTCCATATGTCCACTATGTAACCATAATATGTGACCTTTCCCCTCTCGGTGGCTGCATCAAAGCGGACACCACTGTTTTGGTTGGTGCTCTTTTGATCTTGGTCAATCGTGTAATATGTATTCCCATTTATCTCGTATCCTTTCCAAGTCGTAACAGTCGAAGATGGTCCCCTGGACAACAAGTACAGCTCATCACAAACAGTGTTGTCACCTCTGAGACGTGTTTCCAACCAACTGCTGAAAGTCCTGATGTGTTCACATGTAATCCAGTCGTCGCACTGCTCCGGGTGTTTGGAGCGCATACTGTTCTTGTGTTCATCGACATAAGGGGTCACCAAGGTAGAGTTCTGTAGATATTTAGAACCTTTTGGTTCTTGATTGTTTTTTTTCCTGCATGTGCGCTAAAGACTATTCATGTTTGCTCTTCTGTGCAATGTTGTGCTCATATCACTAGTAGAAAAGGGGGCATCAGTCCCGGTTCGTAAGGGCCTTTAGTCCCGGTTCTTGAACCGGGACTAAAGGGTCGTTACTAATGCCTCCCTCCTTTATTCCCGGTTCAAACTGGAATCGGGACTAAAGGTCGCGGCCACGTGGAGCTCCACCTTTAGTCCCGGTTGGTAACATCATAATAGTTGAGGGAGAAAGTCTTCACTTTTTCTTTGCTTGTGTCATTTGCTTATTGCGCCGTAACCATGGATAATCTTCATCGTTTATCAGGATGCTTGGGTCAGCCTTGACATTGAAGGGAGGAATTTCATGAAACTTTTCATAATCTTCAGACATGTCTGTCTTGCCCTCCACTCCCACAATGTCCCTTTTTCCTGAAAGAACTATGTGGCGCTTTGGCTCATTGTATGATGTATTTGCTTCCTTATCTTTTCTTTTTCTCAGTTTGGCAGACATGTCCTTCACATAGATAACCTATGCCACATCATTGGCTAGGACGAACAGTTCGTCAGTGTACCCAAGATTTTTCAGATCCACTGTTGTCATTTCGTACTGTGGGTCTACCTGTACCCTGCCTCCTGATAGATTGACCCATTTGCACTTAAACAAAGGGACCTTAAAATCATGTCCGTAGTCAAGTTCTCATATGTCCACTATGTAACCATAATATGTGACCTTTCCCCTCTCGGTGGCTGCATCAAAGCGGACACCGCTGTTTTGGTTGGTGCTCTTTTGATCTTGGTCAATCATGTAAAATGTATTCCCATTTATCTCGTATCCTTTCCAAATCGTAACAATCGAAGATGGTCCCCTGGACAACAAGTACAGCTCATCACAAACAGTGTTGTCACCTCTGAGACGTGTTTCCAACTAACTGCTGAAAGTCCTGATGTGTTCACATGTAATCCAGTCGTCGCACTGCTTCGGGTGTTTGGAGCGCAGACTGTTCTTGTGTTCATCGACATAAGGGGTCACCAAGGTAGACTTATGTAGATATGTAGAACCTTTTGGTTCTTGATTGTTTTTTTCCTGCATGTGCGCTAAAGACTAAAGGAAATTTTATGATTTTTTGTGATCCTCTAACATGCGATCGAACTTCAGCTTCTCCTTTTGACTTTCGCATTGCGTTCTTGCATCGACAATTACCCGGCGGAGATCATCATCATCGGGCACATCGTCTGGTTCCTCTTGATCTTCAGCAGCTTTGCCCGTTGCAGCATCATCGTGCACATCGTGTGGTTCCTCTTGATGTTCAGTAGCATCACCGTATTCAGGGGGCATATAGTTGTCATCGTACTCTTCTTCTTCGCCGTCTTCCAGCATAACCCCTATTTCTCCGTGCCTCGTCCAAACATTATAGTGTGGCATGAAACCCTTGTAAAGCAGGTGGGTGTGAAGGATTTTCCGGTCAGAGTAAGACTTCGTATTCCCACATATAGGGCATGGACAACACATAAAACCATTCTTCTTGTTTGCCTCAGCCACTTCGAGAAAATCATGCACGCCCTTAATGTACTCGGAGGTGTGTCTGTTACCGTACATCCATTGCCGGTTCATTTGCGTGCATTATATATAATTAAGTGTGTAAAAATCATTGCAGGACATCATGAATAGATAACTAAGTGACCAAATTAATAGAAGTTTATCATCAACCAAAGTACATACATAGTTCTCATGTTCAAGCGAAAATCATTACAGAAAAACATAAAGCTCTGCAGAACATCTAAATTAATTAAATCATACATTGAAACTATGTAAAACATTTCAATGCGAAAACAAATGCGATCATAATCGCAACCAAGGTAACAACCGATCCAACGGCATAATGATACCAAGCCTCGGTATGAATGGCATATTTTCTAATCTTTCTAATCTTCAAGCGCATTGCATCCATCTCGATCTTGTGATCATCGACGACATCCGCAACATGCAACTCCAATATCATCTCCTCCTCCTCAATTTTTCTTATTTTTTCCTTCAAGAAATTGTTTTCTTCTTCAACTAAATTTAACCTCTCGACAATAGGGTCGGTTGGAATTTCCGGTTCAACAACCTCCTAGATAAATAAAATCTATGTCACTTTGGTCGGCATAATTTTCATAAACAATAAATGAACCAATAGTTATGAAAAGATAATATATACCACATCCGAATCATAGAAAGGATGAGGGCCGACGGGGGCGGATACCAAAACCATCGCACTATATAAGATGCAATAATAAAAGTAAGAAAATAATACAAGTATCTATCTAAACATACAAGTAAGAATATTTTTCCTTTCAGAGAGAAGATAAGAACAAGAGGCTCACAACGGTGGTGCCGGCGATGAGATCGGCGCGGGTGATCGACGGCGGTGAAGACGGCTACGGGGCATGACGGACCGCTAAACCTAGACAAATATTGAGGAAAATGGAGCTTGGAGGTCGAGTTTGGAGAGGAGAAAGCTTAAGTAGTGTGGCTCGGGCATTTCATCGAACACCTTGTGTGCATAGGAGGTGAGCTAGAGCACCACCAAGCCCTCTCCCCCTCGGCTGACAGAAAAAACAGAGCAGTGTGCTCTGCTCTTACGCGAGGGGGTATATATAGGCACCTCATTGGTCCCGGTTGGTGGCTTGAACCGGGACTAAAGGGCAGCCTTTGGTCCCGGTTCGTGGCACTAACCGGGACCAATGATGATGGGCCAGGAGCGAGGCCCATTGGTCCCGGTTCGTCCCACCAACCGGGACCAAAAGGTCCAGACGAACCGGGACCAATGGCCCACGTGGCCCGGCTGGCCTCCGGGGCTCACGAACCGGGTCCAATGCCACCATTGGTCGCGGTTCTGGATTGAACCGGAACTAATGGGCTGACCCGGCCTGGACCAATGCCCCCTTTTCTACTAGTGGATTAATAAGTATGTACATACAAGAAAAAAAGTGAAAAAATTGAGCGGCTCCTTCCCGTACCATCGGACTTGTAAATCTTCTCATGCGTCCTTAGCTGCTTTTCCCACCTTGCCGGCCGCATCGGCAGTGGTCGCCATGTTGTAGTAATAAGGGTGCTGACCTTGGTATGGAAAATGTTGTGGATGTCACCATACTCGCGAGGGTCAGATGTTTTTCGTCCAGCTCGACCGGATGGTAGGCGTGAGCACTCACCCGACCCTGGCCACCTTGGACAGCGAGCACACTGACCAAGGGCATGCAAGCCCTTGTTGCCCTGTTTGTGATGCTGGCCGATGGAACGATCTGACACCTTGGGCTACGATACATTCTTCTTAATTAACTTGCAGTTGCACGAAGGACACATAGAGGCTGAGCCGAAGTCAAAGACAATAACATAGCAGCCCAAACCAGAAGCTACACTCGGCCTCGCTCAGAATAGCAATTGCCAGGGAGAGGGTTCGGCAGACTATGAAGCACGTAACAAGTTCCCCTTGTCTCTCAACCCCAGGAGCTGTTATTTGCCCCGTATCCAAAGGCCAGTTCAGAATCATGGCAATCAATTTGCTATGTCTCTATTTCTTCCTCTCTTTACCTTTCCAACAAATGTAGGTGGCAGTATCATGTTTGCTCTGTGTTACTGCACCCAGCTAGCATGGTTTGGGTGCATATGTAGGCCGTTCCACGATTTGTTTTACTTTTTGGCGCTATAATAATGTTGTAATAAATAATGGCCACATATTATACATTGCACATGCGAGGGAGCATGTGGTTCTTATTGGAGATCAATTTTATTTTCTCTCCTGGACTTTTGGAGTTCGTGTAAATGGAAATTCTGTGCTAAGCAACATTTTCATCATGACATAGTGCATCTTGGGTACTTGCATTACAAATGGAATACTACCCAGCAACGATCCGATCACAAAGATAAAATCGTGACAATTAGACACTAGTGTACAAAATACGAATTGAACAAAACTCAAATTAAATTGTCATGCAGCTTGTAACAAAATTGTGGCGGACGGCTCATGTTTTGTCAACACTGTGCTCTCGTCCATCCTTATCTATCTATTTAAAATTAATCTGCTTTGGCTCCTCCGTAATAATGGATATTGAAGAGCTTCATAGGAATATCCTCTATGAATCTGCAGAAGACAAATTGCATGGAGGTTCCATGTTTAGTCAACTGGAAGAAGGTTCATTGAGTAGGTTGGAGGTCATCGGCCTTAGGAAACTTGGTTAGCTGTGCTCACACTAGAAGCCTGGAAGTGATATCAATGGAGAGACAAAAGACTACTGAATCACAGCATTACCGAGCAACATTGTAGCTATCATCTTCGCCACCTCTGTGGTAACTACCTGAAGCCTAGACGCAGTTTGTTGTCCTTCAGCGCCCTTTCTCAACTTAATAGTTTAGCACCATAGAGTGTCGACAAGTCTGCAACGTCCACCGCTATACATGCAGGTACTTCAAGTCAAGGGTGTCATCGAACTGTATTTTCTCGCGTGCATGGACCGGAAGTGGTTCTGGTTATTGAAGAGCCTTGTTTTGCTCGCCCAGATGGGCAAGGTGTGGTTGTGGTCAAGGTTCTTGCCGAACGGCATCTTTGCTGGGAAAATAGACATGGGCAATGTAGATACGCCCGCCTATACGCCCAATCATAAGCACAAGATCTTCAATTAATGCTAAGCACTCAATTCCCGATGTCTAATATTCTCAAGAAAGCGCCCTTTTTTCTTGCAATAATTTTGCTATGGGCTGTTATATGAGAGAAAGCTGTTGAGAGTCCATGGGTTGTGTCCTAATCATGAATCATAGAAAACACAATCCATCGGTGGTCGTATTTATAGAGATGATTTACCTCCACATGATTTGGTTGCTCGTAACCTTTATATCGGATAAATTTATCAGACATTTGAACTCGGAAGGTCTTCAAATAATGAAAGTCTCCAATGATGTACAAGAAGGGCATGTGGCATCATTTATTTGAACTTGGTTAATAGGTGTCCTTCCAAATTGGTACATCCACTTCAGAACTAGATGACTTCACACGCTACTGGAAAGCTCACATGTTGCTATGAAATATTGTTACAACAGCGTAAGCAAAAATTATGTTAAGTTAGCAATTTAATGGTTCGAGGAGTGTAGAGTGAGACTTTCTCCCATAAAAAATGGCATGCTCAATGTGTTCAGTAGGCCGGTGGTAAACTGGGTTGGCGGAGAGGCACACTGGAGAGATGTTGTCATAGTACACCGCAGTAGACCTGGCAACGTCGCAGTGAAGCTCCTGAAGTAGTTGCCCCAACCATGAGCACTGAGCAACGACATAGATGTTGCAAAACTGCGCTTGGGTAGGTTCCATTTGGTGTCCCGTGGCGATTGCACATGCAAGCACACTTGCTGGACGGTATAATGCAGATCAAGCCAGGTGTTCATCGGGTATTGAAGGTCTCCGACGATGTTGTGGTAGAACAGGGTCGGAGGCAGGAGCACCATCATGCTAAGGGAGCGTGGACTTTGTGCGCTCGGGCTTGACTACAGGCTTTCAGTGGAGCATGCTGACGAGGTCGAGTATCTTGTGGGCGTACTTCTACTTGCTGAGGAAAAAGCCATTGTCACGCCAGGTGGCTTCGATGCCGAGGAAATAATGGAGGGGCCCATGTTTTTGGATGGTGTACTAGCTTCCCAGTCAAGTGTATTCCCAAAACCTAAGTCTTTAGTCATGGCTGATAGAAAAGGTTACACATCAGGAGAGTGCCCTTCCTCGTCGTCAATGACTTCGTCATGTTGTGGTGAACAGCTCTTGACGCGGCTCATCAACTCGCTCGTGGGAGCATGACCTTTGCTCGCGTCAGGATCGTGCACGTATGCAGCTGCTGGGATCGCGGCAAGTGGAGGAGACATCACAGGATGACTCGGATTGGGTGGTGCTTCTCGAGTACCTGGTCTCGGGCTCCAGGGTGAAAACCCTAGGTCTGATCCTTGTTGGTTATACCTGGCAATGGCAGCGCTCATTGTGTTGTTACCCTGATGAGAGCATTTCTTGGAGTATGCTCGGACTTGTTTTTCGGGGTGAAAACCCACGATCTGGCATTCGTGGTTGGATCCGGCGATGGCGGTGCTTGCGCGTCGTTCCCTTCCTGCAGGCGTCGCTTTTCGAGAACCTTCTTTGTAGTCTTTCTGATTGGTGCCGATGGTCATGTTGTATATCGTCAATTGTTCATTTTCTTTGCTTCGGTTTTCTTTTTTTTTTCCTTCACCTAGGCATAGCTTCGATCTTGTATGACCTTGCTCTCTGCCGATGTGATCGTGTGTGTGTGTGTGTGTTGGCTGTGTGCATCGTAGTTATGCAAAGGCCGGGTGTGCTCATTGTGATTGTATCCCTCGATGCTACATTATGAGTTAATAAATAGCACCCTTCACCGAAAAACACATCAGGAGAGTAAATATTTCACCTTATCCCTGCTTTACAATGTAGCAATGTAAAATGTTAGTTATCCTTATCCCTCATGTGCACGTTGACATTCATATGTAGATGGCTTTGTACGACAGTGTTTCTGTGTTGTGAGTGTAATCATGCCGTTTGTTCACTTGTACAGTCAAATGATCTTCCACAACAGTTTTTTTAACAATGTATGGATAGTTCTGATGTGAACACAGAATCGCAAGCATCTTAGACAGAGCCGTTGGAAGCATAACGAGTAAGTACTGATGAAATGGACAAGGCTGCAGGTCACATTGAATCCTATTGTGTCCTCTGGCAGCCATGGACCATGGTTAATCAGGGGTGGCTACATGGCCAGACCAGAGCTCTGAACGATGGAAGCTTAACCATACTAGGCAATGGAAGCGACGGAACGATGTTCTGATACTTGGGACTATGATAATGTCACATTACGATAATGTCACATTCTTTGTCATGAGCTCACAAAGAGGACTGAGAAGAAGTGGAAGACAGAAACATAGTGGGAGCGGCCCAAACCGTATGCCACACTCTGGCTAGCTCGTAACAGCAAAGGTCAGTCGAGGAAAAGTTTCTAAAGACTACTATGCACACAACCAGTCCCCTACGTCTCTCAATCCCATGACTTTCTATTTGGCTCCCACCCAAGGCCGGTTTCAAACCATGGCACAGCATGGAGGACAGACGCCTTCCTCCGGTAGTAATTATTTGATTCGCGTGAAACGTGAAAGGATAAATCTAGGCACATGTCTAATAGAAAATTACCAATTTGTCCTTGTATCAATTTTTCTGAATCGAACCATATTAACCATCAGCTCAACTTAATACTATGAATTAAATTCTATAGTATGGTGTATCATAAAAAACTATCTTCCTATTGTTCTATGCTTCTACAACAATTTAGAGTGGTACTGCCACATGACATGTTTCTGTACCTCAAGGTCGCTCAACAACAAAAAATACCGAATGACATTGTGCATAGCTTATTCGGTCATCAACTCTGCCATCTTT
>NC_057803.1:648197511-648204908 GCF_018294505.1 Triticum aestivum | reverse complement strand
AAATCTCAGGCCGACAGACTTGTGGAACTACATCGCGTGCTTTAGTAATCTAGGAAAGCTAAGGATTTTAATGCCCTTGTTAATTCGAGAAAATTACATAGAGTTTTAAACTAATTAATTCCTGAAAAAATGAATCAAAACAATATTAAATAAAAAGATGAGGAACAAGAGGATCCGGCCCCGGAAGAATGATCAACGGACATACACACAGTCGACGGCACCACCGGATCCGGCATGTATTTCCTCCTTCACATCCCCACGTCTTTATGTTGGATCTGTACTAACATCTGCGGTGCATGTCGAACAGTCCATGGACCTTAACACCCCCTCGGTCCGCACTTTGCAATTGCAGACCAGTGGAAGTCGCAAGCAACTCCCCACTCCTCTCAACCCCACTTGTTGGTATTTTGCTCCATCTAAAGGCCACAAGCCCACAACAGATCCATGACAATCAACTTGCTATTTCTCTCTCCCTTCATTTATTCAACTTTGCAACAATTGTTGGTGGTAGTATTATGTTTGCTCTATGCCACTGCATCTACCTTTTTATAACAAGGTTTGGCTTTGGCTAGGTCCACGTGTAGGTGATTCCACACTTTTAATTTCTCATTTGGGCAATACAATAATGATCTAGTAGAGAATAGGTACATATTATTTATTGCACCTGTGAGGGAGCATGTGATTCTTTTCTATGGTCATTTCTATTTTTCTCCGGGGCTTTTGGCGCTCATGTTTATGATGCTTCGGTGCTAGGCAATAATATGGTTATCATGATCTCACAAACCTTTATCTGGCAGTGCACCATAGTACTTACATTACAAATGGAAAGCCACCCCGCAACAATCCCACCTCAAAGAAAGAATCATATTAAAACAGGTGAACAAAATCCAAATCTAACAGACAAAACAAATCAGCCCACACGTCTCACAAAAAAAAAAATAGTACACATTTGACATGTTTGGTGTGCAAGTCCAAGACATCCCATTGGAATATCTTGTGTTGTTTGGGCATTACAAGATCTCTAAGGCTGGCCTACAGCTTGTCTTGGGCGAAATTGCCAGCAAATTGCACGATTTGGAGGTAAGATGCAGACCAAGACTGCTAACCTCACGTTTTGCCAGTGTGGCACTCACATCCATCCCGATTTATATATCTTAACAATAGTTCATGGTCTCCTGGGTAATCAAAGAAATCGACAAGCTTCGTAGGAATTTCCTATGTAAATCTCCTTTAGAGGCAAACAGTACAGATGCTGCGTGTTTGGTCCACCTGAATCAGATTCATGTAGTACTCGGAGGTTATGACCTTAGAAACTTCAGTTCGCCAGGATTGAGTTAGAATCTGGGAGGTGATACGAATTAACAGAAGAAAGACCATCCTGGATTGGCATCCTGGTTCATTGTGTTACAAAGGATTTCATCTTGTTCAATGCTTCTACAATAACAAGAACATGCCACGTTTCTAGACCTTATGGTCGATCAGTGAGCATTATGAGATGTTCCCATCTTGTACACTTTACAATAGTTAACTGAAAGTTTTGCGCATAAATCTACACAGATGCAGCCGTGCTATCCCTTTTTTTTTTTGAAGAAAAGACACCAAAGTCATTGTGCGTAGCTTATTCAGTCATCACCTCTGCCACCTCTGTGGCTAACTGCCTAGAACCCATACGCATGATGTCCCATCGATCGGTGCCGCTACGGAAGGGCTCTGACAGCTAATTGCATGCTAGGAGGAGGAGCTAAACAGTAGCTCAAATCCTTAGCCTGAGCGATTGCTTGAACTCCATCCTCTGCCTACAATGTAGGAAAACTAACACCTTATACAAGAAGAAAAGCAAACAATGAAAAACTACTCCACGAAGGTCAAATAAATCTCGGCATCGTCTTTGCCGAGTATTACACCCGATGAAGGCGGTTCCACGTACCCCATGTCGGGAAAGCAAGGTAAGCCAAGATCTTTTCCACGAGCACCAAGAAAAGGGTATGCCGAGTATAAATACATAATACTCAGCACCAAAAACGCACCTGACGGCTGGCCTACAGAAATGGAGGTACCACATGGCACATCCTTTTTTTTTGGGAATGGAGGCATACCCCCGGCCTCTGCATCATGATGATGCATATGACCCTCTTATTAAAAATCTAGAAAGTATCGTCATAAATGTCTTACAGCTCGCAAACGGAACAAAACAAAGTAAATAAAAAGGAAAATTACAAGCGGACAAAGACAACCGATACGGTAATAATAAGGATAAGTTCTCTAGACTCCTATCCTATTATGCGTACGCCATCCGAACCGGTTGAATATAACCCGAGCCACCATCTCTCATTGGTTGCACCCAGTAACCAAAGGCTCCCTGGAGTCCATAGGAGTGAGTAAGGACCACGTACGGATCCAAGCTGTAGCTCTGAAGATAACCTGCAAAAAATTTAAGTTGTGTTGTCTATTAAAAATCATATCATTTCTGCAATTCCATATAGCACATAATAGCGCACATATCCAATCCGAATACGAGTTGCCGTGACCTGTTCAACCCCAGCTAACCACGTCTCAAACAAAGACGCAACATCTACTGGAGGATTGTTATTAAAAGCTATATGAATCATTCTCCACGGTAACATGGCAAGTGGGCAATCAAGAAATAAATGTTGTATTGTATCATCCTGAGCACAAAAACAACACCGCGAATTGCCTACCCATCGCCTCTTAAGTAGGTTATCCTTTGTGAGTATTACTTGCTTGTGGACAAACCACATATAAATTTTAATCCGCAAAGGAACCTTAACCTTCCATATATGTAGTGACCTTGAGAGGGGGCCTGAATTAATCAGATTCGTATAAAAAGATTTCACCGTAAATATCTCATTTTTAGTTAACTTCCATTGTGTTGAGTCCGGCAGGTCGGAGAGTCGAACTTCAATCAATCTCCGAACTAAGTGCATCTAGGCTGTCCATCTCTCACCCACTAACGTACGTCTGAACTGGATGTTCAAGGGAATAGTTTGAAGGACGGTACCTACGTAATCCTCCTTACATTGCACAATATTGTAGAGGGTAGGATATTGTAAGGCCAGGGGCGTCTCTCCTAACCACGTATCCTCCCAAAATCTTGTTGACATCCCGTTGCCAACCAAGAATTTGACCCTACGAAAGAATATGTCCTTCATTCTCATAAGTCCCTTCCAGAACAGCGAATCAGTCGGTCTGATGGTAGCCCGGGCTAGCGTTTTCGAGTGCAAATACTTATTGCGCAGGATTTGAGACCACATGTCCTCCGGCTCTGTCTCTAACCTGTACAACCATTTGATCATAACGCATTTATTCTTAATTTCCAAGTCCTCAATATCGAGTCCCCCTTGGTCTTTAGGTCGACAATGGATATCCCATCGCGCGAGATGGTATTTCCTCTTCGCCTCATCAGACTGCCAAAAGAAATGAGATATAAAGAAATCAAGTCGCTTTTGGACCCCTTTCGGAATTTCGAAGAACGAAAGTAGAAACATTGGCATGCTAGTCAGTACTGAGTTAATCAGAACTAGCCGACCTCCATATGACATCAGCTTGCCCTTCCAGCAGCTGAGTTTTTTTTTCAATTTGTTCTTCAATACATTTCCATTCTTTATTGGATAGTTTACTGTAATGAATCAGAATACCCAAGTAACTGAATGGTGAAGCACCTAATTCGCATCCAAACAATTGTTTGTAGGTATGTTCCTCGTCTTTGGCCTTCCCAAAAGAGAACACCTCGCTCTTATGAAAATTAATTTTTAAGCCAGACAATTATTCAAATAGACACAGGATAAGTTTCATGTTACATGCCTTAGCCATGTCATGTTCCATGAATAAAATAGTGTCATCAACATATTATAGAATGGACACTCCTCCACCAACTAGATGAGGAACTAGACCCTCTACATGGCCATGCTGCTTGGCCCTGCCAATAATGACGGCCAACATATCTACCACAATATTGAACAGAAGAGGTGACATGGAATCCCCTTGTCTCAACCCCTTATGCGTCTGGAAGTAGTGACCGATGTCATCGTTCACCTTAATTTTGACACTACCTTTCTGGACTTGATTATCCATTTGGTTCCTCTAGGTTTCACTAAAACCCTTCATGTGCATTGCCTGCTGAAGAAAAGGCCATTTTACTTTATCATAAGCCTTCTCAAAATCCACTTTGAAGATAACCCCGTCTAGTTTCTTCGAGTGAATATCATGGAGCATTTCATGTAACCACTCCTTCAAGTATGTGTCGTCCCGACATGAAAGCTTGCTGACTAGGTTGAACCACTGAGTGAGCAATTTGTGTCAATCTATTGGTTCCTACCTTTGTGAAAATTTTAAAACTGACATTCAGCAGGCAAATAGGTCGGAATTGTTCGATCCGAACCGCCACATTCTTCTTAGGTAACAATTTTATCGTACCAAAGATGAGGTGAAACAACTCCAAATGGCCATCGAAAAAAATCATGAAACATAGGCATAAGATCATCTTTAATGATAATGCCAACATTTCTTATAGAATTCAGCTGGAAACCCATCTGGTCCTGGTGCTTTATTCAGATTCATTTGGGTTATGGCCAGATGAACCTCTTTTCAGTGAACGGTGCAGAGAGGACATCGTTCTCTGCTGCCTGTAATTGAGGTATATCATCAATCACAGAATCGTCAACAGACACCGTGGATGTATTCGGGGGTCCAAAAAGGTATTTATAATAGTTGGAAATATACGCTTTCAGATTTTTCATGCCCCACTATTGTCCCCTCGTCCTGTTCAAGTAATCATAACCATCCCAGACAGAACTGCTGGAAGCATAACAAAAAAATATAGAATGAAACGGACAAGACTGTAGCTCACTTTAAATTGTACTATGGATAAACACGGGTGGCTACATGGACGTAGCAGAGCTCTCTAGCAGCCATGCATTTCTTTTCTGGCATCTGTAGTACCTTAACCGAAGGGGTGAGGTCGCAAATAAACAGAACAAATATGGGCCGGCCGCAACAGATGACCTAGCGCCGACCCCAGAGTATAATATGTTTTTTTTTTTTTGAGAAGGAGGCTTGCCTCTGTCCTGCGCGTCTGAACAATGCTTGCAGCCATATTATTAATAGTCTTGCAATATCCCAAAGTCAAGTAAATATTACAGCTCGCAAACCAAGCAAAGAACTCATAATAAACTAAATACCACAACCCGTATGAATAAAAAGACAAGATCCCTAGGCTTCTATCTTATTATGCGCAGGCTCGGTCCTGAGATTTCAGAGGTCGAGGGCCATGCCTTACAATCGTTTATAACATTAAGTAAAAAAAATTGATGATATATATATATATATATATATATATATATATATATATATATATAAAGAGAATTAAAGACATACGTTCTCCGAAGTTGTGAAGCTTTGTCATCTAGACGGTGGGTGCGGTGCAGTCTTCTCTCGGGGACTCGCCTTCCGACATTGCCGCGTGGGGCTGATTGTAATGTCTTCAGCTAGGCGACACATGAGATCAAGGGTTGGTGGCATGCAGTCAAGTAAGGGGCGATAACATATGACATCAATCTAAGTTGCTTTTGGAACAATTATGATTACGCGCATTGGTTGAAGATGAGCTTATTATATTTCTTTTTTTACGCAGAGTGGACGAAAAAATTTATTTTATTGCGAAACCGACAGCGCAAAAGATAGACACAATTTATAATGAGGTAATTACACCGGTGGTGCTTGAACTTATCATGGATGTTCACTTTAGTGCCTGAACTTGAAAAATACGTTGATCTGGTTCTAAAACTTGGCTAGCGCGTGCAAATACGATGCTAAACACCTATGTAGACCTATAATGTGTTGACATGGCACCGTATTTGATTGACGTGGCATGAGGTCCATGCGTAACGATGAAATATGATTATTTGAATGCTATATGTATATATGACTAGTGGGTCCTGCCTGTCAGTCTAGAAAAAAAATGGAAACTAAAATGACGCTCATTTGGAATCGAACCTGCGACCTTGCTCTTTGATTATTCACACGCCGAATAGCTTTTGGTGCTTAAATAGGCTGCATTCGGTGCCTATTTAGTACAGGTTAACTTTAAAAAATGTTAAAAGTCTGTAAATTATAATTCATAAAATAGAAATAGATTCAAATATTTGTGTGTTGTTAATAATTACCTCCTGATATACAAATATTTGTGTGTCATTAATAATTACCTTATGGTATACAAATATTCATGTGCACGTATTAAAAAAACAAACAGGCCCCATATCATGCTGTGGGCTATAAATATTTTTGGTGCATAAATAATAACCTCAATGTACACAAATAGTTATGTGGACATAGAATAAATATATAGTGGTATGTAATAAAATAACTTACTAAAAATCCTATAATTTTTAGAAATATTCACTTATTATTTAGGAAATATTAGTTTAAATATAAGCCACGAGTGCTTAAAAATGTTTAGTAAGTACAGACTTTTAAAATATACAATCATAGATTATATTTACGAATGTTCATTAAATACAATTTTAAATGTTTAGTGAATACAAACCATACACGAGGTAATTATTAATAACAACAAATGTTTGAATGTAAAGTTTATTATTATGACTATCATTTATAGACCTTTACATTTCTTTTAGAAAAATAACATGCACCAAATGGGTCACTGGATGCAGCCCATTTAAGCACCACAAGCCTTTTTGTTTATCATTCATTAACATGTAGTAGCCAAAGTTGTCATCGTAGTATGTTTGGTGCAGTGGTCAGCATATGCTCGATTCAAACTGCAGGTCGTATGCTCGTCTCTGATCCCGCACTATTTTTAATTTCAATTTTCTTTTTGTTCTGACATACAGGACCACTAGTCATAGAGACATATATATTATTGAAGTAATCTTGCTTCGTCACTACACGTGACCCCATGCCATGTCACCAAATACAGGACCACATCAGCACACTATACGTCTACATATGAGATTAGCGGCGTATTTGCACGAGTCAGCCAAGTTTTGAAACCAGTTCGGCGTATTTTTCAACTTTAGGCACTAAAGTGAACATCCATGGCAAGTTCATACACCACATGTGTATTTACCACATTTATAATCAACTAGATACAACTGCAATCAACCTGTACGCATATTAAGACCAAAATAAGTCTGACAGAACAATCATCTATCAATTGAAAATAATCGTCAGTCAAACTTTCAAAAATATGCAAAGACAAGAGTACCGACACCGAAAGAAAAAAAATAATGCTAATCCATGTTCCATTTCTTGAGAGGGAAAAATTCCTGTCTTTTTTTTAACTATATACGGTAGTTCCCTAAAAAAACTATATACGCTAGAATTCGTATTGAACCGTGCGCTCCCAACCCCAAATTACT